>NC_056748.1:743696359-743996359 GCF_019279795.1 Protopterus annectens
CAGTCGCCGGTTCGCCAGTTTTCAGTAAGGCACTTTCGCAGCCCCTGACGCCCGCTACCTCAGAGCCACAGGCCATCTCCGACTCCCACGTGGAGACAGCTAGGCCTCTGGAAACTCAAGGTATTGGGCCTAGGGAAACAATTCCCTCAGATGGGTCCGGAGCTGCTGAGCAGGCATCGGCTTCTGAGGGTGTTTTCAGACCTACACAGCTTACTGTCAAGATCTCTTCAGCAGCCAAGGCAAAGTCTAAAACACCTTTAAAGACAAAGAAACAAGTACAGCATTCTCCTGGACAGTCATCCATGCCAAAGAAACAGATGCTCAAAATGGCCAAGGACCTAATTACTTTGATTAGGGGCTCCCATCCCCCTCCTGATAAAAGGCCTAGGCAAGACACTTGATTATGACTCCTCTGACCAGGTTTCTATTTCCTCTGATTCCTCTTAAGAACAGGGATATTCTCTTCCTCCCTATGAGGACTCTGCTGCTGAAGAATCTATCCCTTCAGCCTCTCCTCCTGAGGACTACTCTTTTGTGGAAACCCTGCACACCATGAGGGAACATTTCCATTGGGAGAGCCCGGATTATTCAGAATCCAAGAAAAGCCTCAGAGACTTTCTTTTATTGCCTCAGCACAGGCCTCTTGCTATCCCCCCTGTACTAGATGTTGTTGATTATGTTTTTTCTGAATCCAGTTTGACGCCTGATTCTTTACCCCCTTCACCTGTTAAGCTAGATAGGTACTACAGGGTTCCAGATTCTCATACATTTCTTTATAAAAACCCTGCTGCTGATCCAGAAACTATTTCTCAGGGTCCCAAAGGGGTCAAGGCTTCCACTGCAAAAAACCCAGTTCCCTCTGATAGAGATTCTAGAGCACTGGACAGATAGGGGGGAAAAAGTTTACACCTCTGCTACTTTAGCTGTAAGGGCTTTAAACTGCCAGTTTCACATGCTTAAATATCAACAATACCTAATGTCTTTGCTAAAACAGAAAATGCTTACAAGCTCTGAATGTCCTGAGAACAAGGAAATGCAGGATTTATTGCATGCAGTTGAACAAGTGGGAAAGCGTACTTTGCAATGTGGTTTTGATTCATGAGAGGCTTCTTGCGGAGCCGCAGTTACAGGTTCTGTCATTCGAAGGCATGCTTGGTTAAAAGAACAGAGTTTACCTGATCATGTTAAAGCAAAATTATTGGATGCTCCATTACAGCATGATACGTTGTTTGGTGCTAAGGCAGAAGAGGTGTTAAAGAAAATAAAGGATAAAGCAAAATCAATGCAGACAGTAAAGGATTTCTTACAGGTTCAGCCACCTAGATTTAGCAGGAACTGGCCTTCTAAAAATTGGTCCTTTCCAGTGTCAGACAGGCCACAAAGAGGCAGATACAGATGCCCAAGAGGCAGATCTCGGCCCCAAGGCTCATACAGACCTAAACAATGGGGTGCTTCAGCCCCCAAAGGCGGAGAAGACAAATCACAACCTTATAGGAAACAGTCCCAATGACTTTCCTCTACAAATGCAGCACCCTTGGGGGGAAAACTAGCACTTTTCTCATAAAATTGGCACATGATCATCCAGGACAAATGGGTACTGAATATTGTTTCTCAGGGTTACAGGTTCCACTTTCACACCCTGCCAAGGACTGAAAGGGTATGCCAGACCTGCCACAAAATCAATGGGCAGAGGCACAAAAACAAATTTCTGCTCTCATGGACGAGGGCTATTCAAAAAGTACCACAGCAAGAACAGGGGCAAGGATTTTACTTGAGACTTTTCTTGGTACCCAGAAAGGGCAAAGCCTGGAGACCAATACTGGACCTGTCTATTCTAAATACTTTCCTGGATGTTCCAAAATTCAAAATGTTAACACTGCAGCATCTTCTACCCATGCTGGGCAAGAAGGCTTGGCTAGTTACTTTGGACCTCAGAGGCATACCTGCATGTCCCAATCAGACAATCTTGCAGAAGATACCTCAGATTCATAGCTGGCTCAATGCATTACCAATTCTCTGCACTGCCCTTTGGCTTATCTACTGCGCCCAGGGTCTTCACAAAATGCCTGGCACCAGTAATTGCATTTTGCAGACAAAAAGGAATTCAAATATATCCCTACTTGGATGACTGCCTTATTCAAGCAGAGAGCAAGGACATTCTACTAAAGCATCTGGCGTTTGTAAAAAGATTACTAATTTGCCTAGGGTACACAGTAAACGAAAAGAAATCAAATCTAGTGCCCTCTCAAGCGATAATATTCCTGGGTGCAAGCTTAAATACAACTGCCCAGATGGCTTATCTTACGCCAGACAAGCAAAGGCAACTGACTCATTACTTTCAAATGATGGCAACAAAGACCCAGCTACCTGCAAGAAAAATTCTGCAGGCTTTGGGCTTCATGGCATCCTACATCCACATCCTACTAATTCCGTATGCAAGACTGCATATGAGGAAACTACAATGGTATCTAAAAAGTGTTTGGACTCAACATTGCCACAGCCTGGAAACAATAATAACTCTTATTCCCTGCCTGCAACAGGAGTTTCGATGGTGGGCACTGGCCTGTCACCACAACAAGGGACAGCCTTTCACTTTACCCACAGCCAGGCAGACACTAACAGATGCATTGGATTATGCCTAGGGGGCACACATGGCAGGAAAATGTATTCAGGGCACGTGGCCCGTGGACCAAATGCATCTTCATATCAATCAAAAAGAGATGCTAGCTGTACAGAATGCCCTGACAGCCTTCAAGGATCTTGTACATCCAGGACAACTATTACTAAAGACGGACAATACTACTGTTATGTGGTACATAAACAAGCAAGGGGGCACACATTCCTACCCCCTCTGCAGGCAAGCCATGATTTTGTGGAACACAGCACTGACCTATCAAGTACATCTGCAGGCACAATTCTGCCAGGAAAGAAAAATACTCTGGCAGACGAACTAAGCAGAAACCTCATGGACCCTCACTAGTGGAAACTAGATCCACAGGTCTTCAGCATGATAACAAGGAAATTGGGATGTCCAGACAGATCTTTTTGCCTGCCCTCAACTGCCAACTACAGAGATTCTGCACAAGGACTTATCACTCACAAGCATGGAAAGTAGATGCTCTATCATTCAGCCGAAAAACCCTAACAGTTTATGCCTTTCCACCACTGCCTCTCCTTCCCAAGGTACTCCTAAAAGTCAGACAAGAGAAGCCACAAATGATTCTGATTGCCCCAGACTGGCCACGCCAGCACTGGTACCCAATCCTAAAGAGCTTGTCTCAAGGCCCAGCCTGGACTTTACCTCAAATTCCTCATCTTCTGACTCCACAAAACAATCAGATCCTGCACAGCCAACTCAGAACCTTAAATCTGGCTGCATGGCAAATACAGCCACTCAGAACACACCTCTCTCTAAAGCTGTTATGGATGTCATTTTGGAAGCTAGGAGGCCCAGCACCAAGAAATCTTATGCAGAAAAGTGGAAGAGATTCTGTGCTTGGAACCAGGCACAAGGACTTGAACCACTTGTTCCAAATATTCCTCAGATTTTACAATACCTAACAGATGCTGGACAAAGGCCTATCCTTCTCTTCAGTTAAGTTCCATGCCTCTGCCATTTCAGCTCATTACAATACGGAACCTCCTATTTTCTCTCATCCACTGCTAAGACAGTACCTCAGAGGGGCAAAAAACCCTCAAGGAGAGCACCGATACCTACATGGGACCTCAACTTTGTTTTGGAAAAGCTCACACTGCCTCCGTTTGAGCCAGCCAATACAGCTGATATAAAATTCTTATCATGGAAAACTGCTCTGTTCTTAGCAATAACTTCAGCAAGAAGAGTCTGAGTTACAGGCGTTAATGGCAGTGGAACCTTTTATCATTTTTCATCCGGACAGGGTTTCTCTAAGGACAAACCTAACATTTATGCCAAAGGTAGTATCCAGTGTGGCTCTTAACCAAACCATTCATTTGCCAACATTTTATCCAAATCCCCAGAATAAAGGGGAGAGACTTCTGCACTCTTTGGACATACACAGGCAGCTACGCTTCTACTTGGACAAAACAAAAGCTTTCAGAAAAACTGAGCAACTGTTTGTAGCATATGCTGCAGGATCACAAAGAAAGACGATCTCAAAGCAGACTATTTCAAAATGGATAGGACACTGTATTTGATTCTGCTATGCACAGCATGGCAAGTCAGTGCCTAAAAATATTAGGCCACATTCTACCAGGGCAGCAGCAACTTCAGCAGCCTTTCTCAGAGGAGTACCAACCAAGGAAATTTTGGAGGCTGCAACTTGGAGTTCAGTACACACTTTTTTTACCAAGCATCATCACTTACCTCTTTACTCTAAATCCAGAGCAGGCCTTGCCTCTGCAGGGCCTCATAGCCACTCCTAATCCTATTTAGACCTAGCCGCCCTACCTCAGCTTTGAGATTCAACCCAAGTGTAATGACTGCAACAGTGAAACACGAACATAGTACAGTTGTGTACCTACCATAAATGTAGATGTTCGAGTGTATTCCTGTTGCAGTCCAGGTTACCCACCCTCCATCCCCCTGTCTCTGCTGGGACTTATCTATACTTCTCTATCCTATACAACCTATGTGGTGTATTCGCTTGTAGATGAAGGTATTGTTTTTTATTTTGTTTGTTTTTATAAACAGTATGTATTGCCTACCTTCTTGGGGGCACCTGACATCTGGGGCAAGAAAAACTGAAGAAAATGGCGTTGGCTGCATCTTGTATACCCCTGGCGCACTGACGTCAGGGAAGTGGCGACAGCAACCGACGCCGGACCAGGACTTTGGAATTCTGGCCGACTGCGGGTAGCTTGCCAGCAGGATAACCCAAGTGTAATGACTGCAACAGTGAATACACTCTAATATCTACATTTATGGTAGGTACACAACTGTACTTTTCCAGATCTTGGGTGGTACCACCCACTGATATCTTTGTAGATCTATTTGCACAGGTTTGGAAGGAACCTGATGTGGTAGAGCCAGTGCTACTCAGTCCGTACAAGATTTTGACTACCCCTAGGAATAGGATGTGCTGCAGCAAAGGACCCTCAGTGGATGCCATGATTGCTGCGGCAGTCACAAAGAAGGAGCTTTTTCAAGTGAGCTCATCTGTCCATCCTCCTAACTAGAGAGTCAAGGGCTTTGGATGGATTCGGGAAATAGACATATGCTTCTGCGACTTTTGCATTTAGAGCACTGAATTACTTTGCCCATACAACACGCTTTCAGAGGGACTTGAAGGAGCTGACCAAGTCCTTCTCTGGTAACCTGTTGGCAGACATCCAGAAATTGGAGGAGTCCCATTGGTTTTACCATACCATCTATTTGTTAAAGTAGCCATGTGTCTGCTCTGCAGTGCAGCTTGATGGTACAGCCAGGGCAGCAGGCACTGGCATCGCTAACCACTAACATGCCTAGATGCACTTGTGCAACTTTGAAAGTCTTCTTTACATCCTTTATTAATGTCCTTTTTGATGGTTCAGCTTTGTTCAGACCTAAGTTGAAGGAAACACTCTCCAGCAGGAAGGCAAAACCCTGTCTGTGGTAGGAATCCATTTTGCCAGCTCTCACAGAACCTTTTTTGTAAATCAGAAAAGGGGAGTCTGTGGTTCAGAAAATCCCAGGAATTTAGCCAGGACACTCCTGTGGAAAGATCCTCCACCCCCCAGGCAGTGTGGGGAGTAACTTTAATTGGAGTTTTCCGCCAGAGGTGGAAGGTATAATCAGTGTCTGTGGTTCAGAAAATCCCAGGAATTTAGCCAGGACACTCCTGTGGAAAGATCCCCCACCCCCCAGGCAGTGTGGGGAGTAACTTTAATTGGAGTTTTCCACCAGAGGTGGAAGGTATAATCAGTGTTTTTTTTTTTTTCCCCCAGTCCTTTCACTGAAGAAACCCTAATAGCACTCCCCTGCCACAGTCTGGAGGCAGTCAGGGCAGCTTATCCCTGCACCTCAAGTCTGGAAGGCTGTCGAGCAAGATTCATGGATATAGAGGATGATCACCAGAGGCTATGCTATGTCCATTGTTTCTCCTCCACTGAAAAATGTGAGTATTCCAGACATACCACCCAGTCAAATGGAATTTGCAGCAGCACAAGTAAAAAGCTGCTAGAGAAGGGTCATCCAGAAAGTACAACCCCCCCCCCCCAAGTCCAGGTAGGATATGAAGTCTGTTCCACTTTTTACAGTCTGAAAAAAATTGGAGACCCAAGGCCAATCTTGGACCCAAACTAGATCAGTTTGTAAAACAGACAAAATTCAGGATAATCATGGACCAGTCCATCCTTACCTCCTTTTTGAGTAAGGACAATTGGATGTGCTTAGTTGATTTCCAGGATGCGTACTATATCAAGATGTAGAGGAGCCACTCGTTTTCAATTACAAACATTGCCTTTTGGGCTCACTACAACCTTCTTGTGTTCACCAAATACACGGCAGTGGTAGCATATCTCATATTGCAGGAGTTCCAGGTGCTCCTGTATGTAGAAGATTAGCTTCTCACTGCACCAATCCAGGATCTGTTAATCCAGCACAGGGATTTCTTGCTTCCCCTTACCCTGCAGTTGGGGTTCACAGTTCTTGTAAAGAGACTGCTAAGAAAGACACAGCAGATAGTTTATTGGATGCCACATGGAAATAAACTCTCAGAAACGAGTCCAGAGTGTTGTCCCTACAAATATTAGCTTCAGAGGTGGTTCTTCATCTTTCTCTCCCATGAGACTTTGACTGATGCAGCCATTAAACCTAGTTCTGGTTTCTCGAGCAAGATACAATATGAAAGTTCTGCAGTGGACTTTTTCAGTTCATACGCCCCAGCCACTGCATCCACTGATTAGCCTCACACCAGTTTGTAAGAGAGACATCTGTTGATGACCTCTCCCAGTGTATTAAAGGGTCAACTGTTCTCCCCTCCACCTTGGTAGCCACTGTCACTACAGACTTCCCCTTTTGGGCTGGGAGGACATTTTGAGTGGAAAATGGTTCAGGGTTCTTGGTCACTAACAGAGGCCAGTCTTCATGTCAGTGTCTTGGTGATGAGGGCAGTCATCCTAGCTTTGCTGGCCTCTCAGGACTCCCTCCGTGAGGGTATGATAGTTGTACAGACATGTCAGTAGTCTCTTGCATCAGCAAGCGAGGAGGAATTAAATTGTGCCCACTGTGCTAGGAAGCTGTGAGTTTGACAATGGACAGTGTCCTGTTGATGCTGTCTGATTGCAGTGCGCGCCCTTAGTGACTTCCAGTGTTCTGGTAGACAAGCTGAGCATGTCTCTTCTGTCCCAGAAGTGGTCCCTCAGTCAGTGACAACACAGATTATTCAGTTACTGGGGCCAACCTTTCTGCAATTTTTTTGCTTCGCACCTAAACAAGTGTGCCAATTACTTTGCTCTGATCCTTCCACAAGTCGCTTACCAAGGTACTGACTTGTCTGCAGTAGGCCATGGGTCTCCTTTATGCCTTTCCTCTTGTAACAAAATTTCTTCAGAAAGCCAGAAGCTGCAAATGCCAGTGTTATCTTCCTTGTCTCCTTTTGGCCCTGGCAAGTTTGGTTTCCTTTCCTCTGGCTTCATCTAATTACATACCCCTGGGTGCTGGATCCTCATCCAGATCTTCTGAATCATCTGTCTGGTCAGGCTCACTAAGACCTAAATTGCATAGTTCCTCCAGTTCTAATGATGGTCAGAGATGCCAGCCTTCCTGCTGCAGTAATATCAATTTTGTCCTCACAGAAACCAAATACTATGTTTATTTCCATAAATGGAGAAGATTTACCACATAGGTTCTTCTAGATGGCTAGATCATTTTTCAGCCCCTCTTCATCCATTCTGGATTTCTTGGTGGCTCTTTTTCAAGGATCCAGCTTCTCAGCCATCAAAATACAGTTAATAGCCTTTTCCAATTTTCACATTGGGGAAAATCCTATTTCTGTTTTTTTCTTTAAAGATTTCAAAAGCCTTTCTGAGGGAAGCTTCATTTTAAGACAACCAGTAAAGAGATACAGTTCCTCCTTGGAACATTACTGTCATGCTTCAGCCTTTAACAAAAGCTTCTTTCGAGCATGCCACTACAGTAGATTTAAAATCTCTTGGAAAACCCTCTTTCTGGTTCATAGGTGTGTACTAGGCTAACGGCCTTGGAGCCTATACAAGCCTAGCCCAAGAATATTCCCTGGCATCTTGCCACCCAAAGTTAGTTTTCAGTGTCCCTGTCAAGCAAGGCCACTGAAGTGATCTCCAGGATGAACTTCCTATTGCCCATCCACTCGTCAAGATTCCTCTTAGAGGGCTAGTGAAGTGCTCTGCTTGACGTGAATGGGAAGTTTGTTCCAGAGTATGGGAAGTCTCTAGGTTAGGAACCTGTCCCTCCAACATGTTCTGTTTATTGTGGTAATGAGGTTTAGGTCCCTGGAGTGTGTGGCATGGAGGGATTGGGATTTCTTTAGTTGTAGCATATCTAGCAGCTCTGGGTCAGACATGGCTTTGTAGGTCAAGCAGAGATCACCTCTAAGTAGGCGATAAGAGACAGAGTATAGCTGGAGTTTTCTCAGTCTGTCCATGTAGGGCATGTGTCTAAGACCTATGATCCTCTTAGTGAGGTATTTTTGTGGCCTTTACAGTTGTAAGGTGTCTAGTGAGGTACATACCAATTGGGGCATTGTATTCTAGAATAGGTCTAATCATGGACAAGTAGAGAGGGATTGACCTCTCTCTTCCTGGATGCGAAACCTTTTGTAATGAGATGTGCTACATAGAATGACTTTCTGACTACAGTGGCAATGTGGTTATCAAAGGAGAGGTTGCTGTCAACCTGTGTCCCCAGTCTATCACACCTTCGGTGTTTAGTGGGCTATGCCTATGTGGTAGTTCATGGTCACCAAATTTTTCCCATAGGGAATGACAGTGCACTTTTTGGCATTGAGCTTAAAGCCATGGTTCTGGCACCAGTCATTGGTGTCAGTGAGGCCTTTTTTGTAGAATGTCTACATCAGTTGGAGAATCAATAATGGCTCCCAGTTTGCAATAATCTGCAAACTTGGTCAGCCAGAGTCCCTGTGTGTTGGCTTGAACGTCAGAGAAGTGGATGCCAAACAGGAGAGGACCTAGGACCAATCCCTGTGGGACACCATTTGTAAACGGTCTGTAGTCAGATTTGGAGTCTGCTACTTTCACAGTGTGGGTTCCATCAGTGAGCCATTTGGCAGCCCATCTTATGACATGGGGGTTTATGCCTAGTTTAGCAAGTCTGATTCCTGAGTGAGGGATGATGTCGAAGGCCTTGGCAAGATCTAGGTAGGCGGTGACAGACTTGAAGTCTATCAGGTTGAGCAGGCATGATCTACTTTTTACAAACCCAAACTGCGTGGGGTCCAGAGTTTGGGGATTCCCTGTATCCTTATTTATAAGGTCCATGATGCGTTCCGTAGCCTTACATGTCAGACTCGTCAGGCTAATGGGACGGTAGTTCCCAGGGTCTAGTTGCTCCCCCTTTGTGGAGTGGGATAACCATAGCAGTGCGCCATTTGGTAGGAACAAAGCCTAAAATGAGACTAAACAGGGTACTCTGGTATGGTGCCAGTTCACTTTGTAATTCATGTAGAACACAGCCAGGGATATTATCAGGTCCCATGAAAGCTGTATTCTTGGCTTTGGACAGTGTGGTTTTTACCTGTGTAGTTGTGATAATAGGGGCTTGGCATTCCTCGGGTATTGTTATAGGCCCTTTAGGGGGTGAAAAGGGGGTAAAGTTCGCACTGAACCTGTCCTGCAGTATGTTGGCAATATCAGTTGGCTCTGTATATGTATTGCCATTGTGCTGTAACTGTGAGCAGATCTGAGTATTGCCATGTAGATTCTTGACATAACTATAGAATGCCTTGTGGTTGTCTAGAATCCGCAGCAATTTTTTCATAGCTAGCTTTAGAGGATTTGATGCTGAATCTCAGTTTTTTGCTGAGCTTGACAAGGGAGTTTTTCCTGTCTTGGGACTTGCCCTTTTCTGCAACAGTTTTTTCCTTCTCTTGTAGAGTTTGTTTATGGTGGTGGGACCACCAGATTGGCTTCCTTTTTTTTTTTTTTTTTTTTTTGAGGAAAGTGTCTTGGTTCTGTTTGGTATGGCCCATTCCATGCACTTGTGTATGTGCTCATACAATGCATTGGTGCATGATTCAGTCATGCACCTATTTTCCATTTCCATGGGTGTCGTGAAGTTAGCCACCTCTAAGTCCAAAATTGGCTTTGGAGAAGGTTTTTTTTACAGTGGTTTCTTTTACGGGAGGGGGGGATGGGAGTGGGATGTGGATGGTGATTAGCTTGTGGTCAGATCTGACCAGGGAGAAGTTGATTACTGGTGTAGAGCAAAGGTCACCCATGTTAGTAATGACCAGGTCAAGGATGTTTCTACCCCTGGTTGGGGGTAAGAATTAGTTGGTCCAGGGCGTTGGAATTAATGAATTCCAGAAAACGTTGAGCAAGTGTGTTGGTACATGAGTAATTTTCCCAATTAATGGAGGGGTAGTTAGTCTCCCAGTATAAGGGTATTGGGTTGTACCTTCAAGGCAGTTAGCCTAGTATTTACCTATGAACCCATGGTACCACACAGGCATCTCATAAGCTTGTGGATCCGTCCCAAAGGTTCAATCGGACAAAAACACACAACGTCCAGTAAACGTGTTTGCTAGCCTTAATACTGGAACCATGTTGTCTTATGTTTTGTGTGGTTCAATATTGTTCCCTCCATCCCCACTCCTAAATTGTCCTTTTAAAGGCTTGTCAAATGGTTGGACCTGACCAAGGGCCTATGTTCTTCAACAGCCTGGTTGTTGCTATTCATGTTATTGCCATCTATCTTTTTAGTCCACCATGTTTGACAGGTCTGTGTATATTGATTATCAGATAAATCTTACGTTTATAATCAGGCAAACTTGATTTAAGGTATTCTGGGGAACAGAGGGAATTCTGGGTAGGGTAGGAGTCAGATCCATGGATCTAAAGCTTCTGAAAAGCACAGAGGTTTCATAGTTTAGTACTAGGCTATCTGCCCTGGGGCATTTGTAAGCCTAGCCATAGTGATGTGGCTTTTGCCACCCCATGAAATGGTACCAAAATGCACAGAATAGATTTAGAATACTGTGCCTCTGTCTAGTAGTGACACAGTGAAGGGACCTTTATATAATAGAATTAGTTTACTGTACCCCTGTCTAGTAGTGACACAGATGTGACCCCTGGGGTAAACGTACGATCTCCCATCCACTCATCAAGATTTCTCTTGAAGAGAGTCAGTGAAGGGGCTCTGCCTAACATGAACTGGGATCTTGTTCCAGAGCATGGGAAGCCTCTGGGTTATGAATCTATCCCTCCAGCATGTCCTATTCATACTTGTGCCGAGGTTTAAGTCTTTAGCTCTCGTGGTTCTGATGGATTTGGATTTTTTGAGGTGGAGCATGTCCATCAGTTCCTGATTGGACATGGCCTTGTACGTCAGGCAGAGATCACCTCTGAGCAGGCGGTATGCTACTGAATAGAGCAGGCGGTATGCTACTGAATAGAGCTGGAGTTTCTTTAGTCTGGCAGAATGAGACATATGTTGGAGACCCTTGATCCTCTTGACGAGGTACTTTTGTGGTCTCTCCAGCTGTTGCAAATGCCGGGTGAGGTACATACCAAATGGGGCATTGTACTCGATCATGGGTCTGATGAGGGAGGAGTATAGGGGTAACAATGACATCCTTGGATCTGGATGTGAATCCCTTCATGATAAGGTGTGCAAGGTAGAATGTCTTTCTAACCACTTTGACAACGTGGGTGTCAAATGAGAGGTCGTTGTCGACTTGGGTCCCTAGGTCTCTGATTACTTTTTCCGTACTCAGTGGGTTACTGCCTATGTGATAATTTGTGGGTACTTTGTTTTTCCCAAAGGGGATGACTATAAATTTTTTGGCATTTAGTTTAAGGCCATGACTCCGGCACCAGTTGTCCGTTTCTGTGAGGCCTTTTTGTAGGATGTATGTGTTCGCTGGTGTATCAACTATGGCGCCTAGTTTGCAGTCATCTGCGAACTTTGTCAGCCACAACCCTCCCATGTTTGCTTTAACATCTGAGAAATAAATGCCGAACAAGAGGGGTCCCAGGACAGATCCCTGTGGGACACCACTTGTGACTGGCTTTGAGTCTGACATTGCTCCAGCAATTTTAACTTTATGGGTTCTGTCCTTTAGCCAGTTTGCAACCCATCTAGTGACATAAGAGTTTACATTTAAGCTGTTGAGCTTATCTATGATGCCTGAGTGGGGTATTGTGTCGAAGGCCTTAGCCAAGTCCAGGTAGGCTGTATGGACTGCTTTGCCCTCATCAATGGCTCTAGTGACTGTTTGAAAAAGTCAACCAGGTTCAAAAGGCAGGATCTGCCCTTTACAAAGCCGAACTGGGTGGGGTCAAGTGTCTGTAGGTCCCCAATGTCTCTGTTTATGAGTTTCATAATGATTCTTTCCATAGCTTTGCAGACCAGGCTGGTTAAGCTTATGGGGCGGTAGTTCCCAGGGTCTGTAGAGGTACCCCCTTTGTGGAGTGGGACCACTGTTGCTGTATGCCAGTGTTCAGGTACATATCCTGTAGTAAGGCTAAGGTTAAATAGCATTTTTATGTGCGGGTTTAGCTCCTCTTGGAGTTCACGTAGCACGCAACCCGGGATACAGTCAGGTCCCATTGATGCTGTGTTTTTAGCTTTGCTGAGGGCGGCTCTCACCTGGACACCTGAGATGACAGAGAGATGACATTCAGCTAGGATGAGTATTTCTTCTTTTGGGGGTGAGGGAGGGGAGAAATTTGCACTGAACCTGTCAGCCAGAATGTTGGCAATATCTGTGGGTTGTGTATTTTTTGTTGTGAACTAACTCTGAGCATAGCTGAGGGTTTCCGCCCAGGTTTCTAACATAGCTGAATAAGGCTTTGTGGTTATCTTTAGTGTCCGTAGCGATTTTTCTCTCAAAGTTGGCCTTGGATGTTTTTATGAGAACGTAGTTTTCTGCTAGTGTTGATCAGAGATGTCTTCCCTTTATGGGATTTTGCTCTGTCGTGCAGTAGCTTCCTTCTTTTGTTATACAATTTGTTAATGGCTGAGGTCCACCAGACAGGACGCTTGCCTTTGGTGGAGAGGGACTTGGATTTATTTGGGATTGCATGATCCATGCATTCTTGGAGATGTCCATAGAAAGCATTTGTGAAGGATTCAGCATTGTGGGATGTGGTATCCACTGGCCCAGTGGGCTTAAAGGATACCATCTCAGTCTTAAAAGAGTGAAGTCTGCTTTTGAGAAGTTTTTCACTGTGGTCTTTTTTGCTGGGGGTGGAGGTGGGCTATGTATATCCAGAGTGATTAGTTTGTGGTCAGATCTCACTAGTGTGGGGTATACCTCTGGTGTGGAGCATTTTGTCCCCATGTTTGTGATGATCAGGTCTAGTACATTATCTCCCCTAGTGGGAGAGGTGACTAGTTGTTCCAGTGCATTAGAATTTATGAATTCCAGGAACATTTGGGCTAGGGTGTTAGGGCTAGAATAATGTACCCAATCTATGTTAGGGTAGTTGAAGTCTCCCAGTATGATGGTATTTTGTGATACATTCATATCCTTCAATGTCTTCAGAAAGGCTGAGTGTGGTTCCTGAGATTGGGAGGGTGGTCTGTAACATGCTACCAGTTGTATAGCAGTTTTGCCTATGGTTAGTTGCACCTGTATGGTCTCCGATGCTTCATGTGTTGCTACTAAGCTGGAGGTGTGGGTGTCCTTGATGAATATGGACACTCCCCCTCCCTTTGTGGTTCGTCCCGGGTTTTGGGGCCAAAAAGCATGATACGAGGTATAGCCTGGTAGCGCTGGGGTGCTCTCAGGAGCCTTGAACCAGGTTTCAATTACTGCACAGACGTCTATGTTCTCCATACTGAGGAGTGCATCGAGTGCCTGCATCTTGAGATTTAGACTTCTGGCATTGAGCAGCATTACCCTTAGTTTTTTTCCGTTCTTGTTTTCTAAGGAGGTGGGTTTGTCTTTTGAGCCTTGCCTAAAAAAGGCACTATGGGGGGTGGCAAGAGCCTTAGCCAATATCCGGAAGCCCAGTGGTGACAGGTGCAAGCTGTCCCTTGCGAAGCAGCGTGGCTTGTCCAACATGTCACCCCAGGCAGACAAGACATTGGATCCCCTTAGAATGACACCAGTACTTGAGCCAATTATTAAAGCTGATCATCTTGTCTTTGTATTGTGGTATCATTCTTGGTGAGGGCAAGATGCTGCTCAGGGTCATACCAGCCTGGGCTACATAATCAGAGAGCTCCTCTCTTTTTTCATGTAGTCCAGGGAGGTACGTCTCAGGTCATTCACGCCAGCATGGACAATGACGGAGTCATATTTGTACTTGCTTTGGAGTGACCTAAGTGCGTGTGTTATGTGGCGGATCCTAGCTCCTGTTAGGCAGCTCACAGTCACCCTCTCCTTGTTCGGCCTGGTAAGCGGGACATCAGTGTGTCTGACTAGAGTCACCTATTACTAGTGCATCAGGCATGGTGTTTGGCCTTAAGGGCTGTGATTGATTGACACACTGATTTATTGAAGTATGTGTTGCATGTGTTTTGTTTTGAGGTGGTGGATTTTTGGATGTGTGCTTTGGGAGCCTCTGTTGTTTTGGTAAGTTTTTTATTAGAGCCTCCGAGTATGTCTTTGTGTTTTTATGTATTCGGTTTGCAGTTGTGGTAGGTCTATGTGGAACTGGGTTTGTTGTGTGTGGTTACCATCTCCTCCTGTCTGGTCATGCCAGCCCTGAGTTGAGAGAGTTCAGCCTCCAGTTTGGTTATATAGTTGCATCTCTCACATGTATTTGTTGGGAGGAGGAGAGGGTTGTCTGTGTAGATGAGACAATTGTAGCATTGTCTCAAGATACCCAGATTAACCAGCTGAACTGGAGATGATGCCAGTAATCTACCACTCGACATGCTAGAACAGTATAAGGGAGTGCTGTGCCTTTAAGGGAATTGGATATTCACAGGGGTGGTAGGTGGATGTAGTGCTTACTTAGTATGAGAGTGCTTACTTAGAGAAGTTTTGAGAACAAGTGCTAGGCTTATAATATAGTGAGTAGTCTGATTTATACTAAGAGTAGAGCTTCCTTAAGGGAAAATTTGAAGAGCAGACTTGGTGGAGCTAGAAGAAGTTTAACCGCCGCTGCGCTATGCGCACAATCGCGCAAAGCCGCGCAAATGCGGATTTTAAACAGGGAACTTCAAAAGAGCTAGAAATGGTCCAAAACAACCAATTACTACAGCTCTTGTGCCGAGGTCACTTCTTACAGGGGCAGGTAGGCTGCTCAAGGCTCCCCACTGGTGAGCAAAGAAACTTCCTTCTGTCCAAGTAAGGTAATGGACAACACAGGAACTACACCATAGCCCAGAATACAGCAAAGCCTGTAAACTGGTCTAAACTAGTCGAGGAGAGGTGGGAAAACAAGGATTATTTTTTTGTTTTTTTTGTTTTGTTTTTAGATAGAAATGCACAGAAAATGCAGAAACAGTAATAAATCAGTTACACAGGCTAGCACACTTTAGTGGGCATCCTCAACAGTTAAATTAAACAAACAAACTTTCGATCAAATTCGACTAAAATGTAACTTTAAGTGTAGATATTAAATAATGCAGCAAACAGCTAAAAAAACAGTTTAAGCTTGTTTAGGGTAAGCTAGAGAAGGTATTTCAAGTAAAAAACAGCAAAGATACTTAAATCCAGAAAGTAGTCGCTTTTCTGAGTTCTCTGTAGTTAGGACCACTCTGCAGGACCACGAGGAGCTTGTTTGAGTAGTATAGCCAGAAAAAAAACGCCCAGAGGCGGATTTTAAACGGGGAACTTCAAAAGAGGTTGGATCCGATAACCAAAAGGTTGATCCAGATGAAAACCAAGACAGCACGGATCTAGTGTTATGGTAAGCACATAACTTTTTGCTTTGGTTAACCTTTTAGTTGCAACTTGTTTGGTACACTTTTTTTCTTTGTTGTCTTTACCACAAGTAGCTAATGTTTTTGAATGTGTTTTGGTGAGAAGTAGTACTGTAATAGAAGTGAAACTTTTTCTTGCTTCCTAGTCTGTACTATGTCTAGTTTTGGCTGCTGCTTTACAACTGAAATGTCAAGGCAGGTGAGCAGATTTCTGGATTACAGCAAAGATGTCTGTTCTTGCTGCTGAGCAGGATTTGGAAATGGGCCTTAGGAGTTTTTGCAGGAAGCTTGGGAGGGAAGTAGAGTAGACATGGGGTCAGTTCTGTCTTTTGTGGTGGGGGGTAGAGAACATAACTGCAGCAGCAGAGATGCTTGCGAGATGTAGGGGTATAGAGGTGAAATGCACCAGAGAAACATTCCTGCACATGAATGTAATCATTCCATAGAGAAAGGTGGTAAATGTAGAAAAAAATATTCACTTAATGCCAGTGTATAATCGCCTTTGTTCAGCTATTGCTAGTTGACTGAAAGTTGAGGGCTGTTGCTCTTTAACTCTGCCTGGGAGCTCTCACCTGCAAGTGGAGTCAGTCTTCCATCCTGCATGGGAACACTCACCTGCAAGTGGAGTCTGTCTTCTAAGCCATTTATGCTTCCACTGAAAGTGTGGAAAGGGAGCACAAAACTGTAATGGGAGTTCCAGAAGGAGTGAGCCTTAGGAGACCAGAAATCTGGAGGTGTAAGGGTCTGTTTGTGAATGCATGTCTTGTTTGGAAAAAAAGTTAGAGCATGTTTTAACCATGTTTTTTTATTTACTTTTTTTTGTTTTTTTATTTTAGGGAGCTCCAACCCCTAAGAAAATAGAGTACCCTTTGAAGGCTCATCAGAAGGTTGCAATCATGCGAAATATTGAAAAGATGCTGGGGGAAGCCTTGGGAAACCCACAGGAGGTAATGCATCTTTTTTGGAGTATATACTAATTGTACATTATCCCATCCATCTACTTCAAATGTTGACATATTCACTGATAGGCTGATGGATAAATCAAATTGACCTCTCTTCCAAGTGCTTGAGCTTCTTCCCTACTCCCATAATATACCTGTTCCTCCCTCTTCCTCAGATTTCATTTGCCACTTCAGCAGTTTGGATAATCTTGTTTATCCAGCTTCCTTTCACCCTTTGTTATAGTTCTCCCTTTTTCTCTTTTTTGAGTATTAAAAAAAAAACTCTTTCCCGTGACTAAGTACAACAGGCCTAGTCATTTTTGTCCGTCCTTTTTTCTTCTGAAACTTGGCTTTTTTTTTTTTACAATAGAAATTGTATTGGTCAGTATTATGTTGTGCTTGCTTTTGTTGTAGTTTTGGCTTTTACTGTTGTGATTCTTCTATCTTCTGTGTTTTGTAGACATGTTATGGATAAGGGCATCAGAAAGAGTGCTTGCTGTGGGCATAGTATTCCACCTCAGGATACCTATGTTTTCTTTCTGGTATGCCTGGGACAGGAGAATCTTCAGACCACCTGTGAAATCTGCAAGGGCTTTGGCCCCTATACTGCCCAAGAGAGAGGGAAAAAGTAATCTTTAGGAACCTTCTTCCTGTTTCCTCAGACTCATGGAAAACGAGAGAGAAGTAGAGAAAGTGAAAAGACACAGAAAAGAAATAAAAAGTTTGAGGACTCTCAACCTCTATATCTTCTTTCCTACAAAAAAATTCCCATCTTGACCATTTACTGGTGGCCTCCAATCTGACTGCTGCATTGCCGTCTCTGTCCCTGGTGTCTCACTGCATTGTGCACTGAGCCAGTTGTACATTCTCTCTCCCCAGAAGGATGGCCAACAGCCACTCTCCTAAGATGGAGCTTTCTAAGTTTCATCCGTACCAGCCTCCCTTTACATCAACTTTGTGATTTATTAGGTTAGTCTGGAGCACCACTGATTTTGACTAGGAAATAATGAGAGCTTTTGTAAAGGTTGAAATTGATATTGGCATGATCCTACCCCTATGATATCTAAGATGGATTTGTTTGTCCTCAGAGATGCTGCTTCCTCAGTGCAAGTTTCAGTGTCTGGTTTTAGAGCCATTGTCTTTTCTGAAACCTCTTACATCAGCACCAGCAGGGTCAGATCCCTTTGTGCCAGTTCTGAAATGTCTAACTTAACCCCGATTGCGTCAGAGTTGATGGAATCTCCGTAGCAAATTTTCACTAGGTCTTTGACGCCAACCTGTCCTGTTACCATTTTCAGTGTCTGGGTCATTGGCATTTGAGGCGTCTATTCCAGTCTCAATGTTGGAGTCCTTGAGTCCTTTGGTGTCTGTGCTTCTATCCTTGATACTATTGATCTACAACTGTTTCAGAAGTGACAGCATGCTATCTTTGAGGTCTCCAGTGCTAGCAGATTTGTTGTCTGTTTTCAGATTATTTTAAAGAATCATGACCTGTCCTTGTGTGCAGGCAGGGAAATGCTCCAGTGATGTCCGCTCCATCCCTTGGGCACTCCTCCAGTCTATGGACTTCTTGATCCTTATCCTTCCAATAGACAGGACAGGTGTGAAGGCCTTAAACTGTCAGTGAAGACTGTCATGACTGTTTAGGTGCTTCAGTAGATTCCTCTCCAGAACTAGCACATGTGCAAAGAGGGGGCACATGGACTCTCCCACAGAGTGTCTCACAATGAATGCCAACCTCTGTGATGAGTAAGGGTCTTCATAATCCCCCCAGTCCTTCATAGGATGGCAGATTTGGTAAAGTAGTGGAATTAATGCAGCAGAGGGATTCTTGATCTTCCAAAACCCCACTCCCCAGATGAGGTTCTTTTTGAAGCCTTCAGATCTGCCCCATCTGCTTACCTGCCATGTAATGATTTTGATGGTGAGAGCTTGTTGTGGTAGAGCATGCCATTGCAAACCAGACAAAATTCTGTCTGCCCCAATGACAGACAGCAGTGGAGTAAAGGCCCTTGGGGTTGACTACATTGTTGTAGTAGCCACCAAGAAGTAAATGTTGAAAGTCCAGTGTTCCATCCTCCCAAAAAGGAGACTTGGATGGTGGATCATTTAAGATAGTGACCATATGCTTTGGGTATGTTTTCCCTTAGGCAGCTTAATTATTGGATGCATTTGACAAAATTCCAGAGAGATCTTGAATTGGATTCTTTGAGGAAGCTAGACACTCAGTTTGCCACCTGCGGACCTCCTTCATGAGGCTATTGTATAATGCAGCCAATGGAGCAGTTAGGGTAGTAGCTATGGGCATTACTATGAGGTGTCATGTTTGACTCCAGTAGTATAATTTTGTAGACATCCTTAAGTCCCTTTCTGTTTGGTCTCAATGTCAAGGAAAAGCTTCTGAAGAGCAAGCAAACAGGATGATAAGGTGCTATCTTGTGAGTACACTGAGAACCCATGAAGATCCTTCTCTAGTAATCGGAAAGGGTCCAAAGTACTCTGGTTCGTAAAATTTCAGTTTGCAACAGTGGCAGAAGACACCCCTTTATCAGTCTACCCCAGGGTTAGAGGAGATCCATGCAGCAGGGATACAGGGGTCCTTTCTCCAGGAAGCAAACTCTGTATCCCTGAAGAGTTGCCATACTGCTGCTTTCTGGAGACTGTCTGTCTTCACTCATATGCAAGGATGGCCATCACACATGACAGCTGGATGAAGAGCATAATCTCCCAAGGTTGTCATTCGCATGTGTATACTATGCTAATGACCACTAGGACCTTTATAAGCCTAGCCGTGCAACCCATATGTATACCACAAGTTATTGTAAAAGGTGTATGATAGCATCTGGCTATCAGAGACTTCCGTGCCAGACCTGGTGTGAATTTTAAAGTTTACCATCCACTGGTCCAGGTTGCACTTGAAGAGTGTTATGAAAGGGCTCTGCTTCACTTGGATGAGAAGTCTATTCCAGAGAATAGGAATTCTCTGAGATACGTACGTGTCCCTCCAGCATGTCCTTAGATAAAGTTAGAGTCTTTAGATCTCGTACTGGGTATGCATAAGGTCTATCAGAGTGGAATGCAAGGATGTTTTGTATGCCTGGCATAGGTCACCTGTCAGCAGTGTGTAGAAAACGATGTAGAAATTGGGCTTTGAGGTGTATAAGGATATTTGCACCCTGTATTCTTTTTGCGAGTACCTCATGTGGATGTTCAGTTGAATGTGCCTGGTCAGGTACATACCAAAGGGGGGGTGTAATACTCAATGATTGGTCTAATGAGGGCTGAATACAGTGGCATGATGACTTCCCTGGACCTAGATGTTATGCACTTATTTGAGTGATATAGAATGATCTTTTTACTACCTTAGACACATATTGGTCAAAGGCCAGGGAACTATCTATGTGCATCCCCCAAATACTTGACTACTGAGTTTACTCTTATGGGTGTTTTATCGATGAGGAAATGTTCATCGTGCATACAGCTGCAGTAATAACATATGGGTTCTCTGCCGTCAGGCGGTCCCTCGGTCGGCCGAATTCCAAAGTCTTGGTCCGGCGTCTGTTATTGTCGCTTCTTTTCCTGACATCAGTGAGGCAGGAGTATATAAGACACAGCTGACGCCATTTTCTCCGTCTTTTTTGCCGCACGGTGCCCAAAGCAGACGCAGTTCGCAAGTGCCGGTCGGCCACCTCCTGAATTTACGAAAAATTTGGAAACCGAAGTCTTCATTAAAGCTAAGTACCCCGCTGGGGAAACTTTTCTTGCCTCAGACCGATGTCAGAAAAAGTTAACAATTGTATTTCTTGTGGGAAGCAAATACCGCATAAGGATTTCCATTCCCTTTGCATTCCTTGTTTAGGCCCAGACCACGACGTCTCGGGCTGTCGCTTTTGTGCTACTTTCAATAAACGCACTATCAAGCATCGGGCGGAGTTCAGCATTTGATTATAAAATGTCGTCGGAGTACCGTTTTGTCCAAAAAATGCAAGGACCGACACGCGAGGTCCGCGGTCTCCACCGACACCACGCCAAAACCGCCTACACGTGGTCCGGTTCTCAGCGAGACGCCTATGCAGTCCCGGACTACCGACGACACCTCCTTGGCGGGGTCTTCTGTACCCGAGACCGCAGGTACCTCGGCCCATACCCAGACTACAACCACAGAAGCCACTGTGAGCGTTGAGTCTCTTAATGTGGACAGGTCCACTTCCACCCATGGTGTCTTTAGACCCTCATCTTCCTTTTCCATTAAGGCCTTTACTAAGTCCAAATCAGCCAGGCATCCCAAGAGGCCTGTTGCACAGGGCCCATCCACAAGCCCCATGCCTAAAAAACAGATGCTTAAAATGGCTGAGGATTTAATTACTCTTATCAGGGGTTCCCACCCCCCTCCGGACAAGAGGCCCAGAGTGGAGGAAGATTCTCCCTCTTCTGATCAGGGCTCCATTTTTTCAGAACACTCTGATGTTAGAAGAGCAATCTTACTCCCCTTTTGAAGATTCTGATGCAGAGCAACCCATTCCTTCTGTATCTCCCCCTGAGGATTATTCTTTTGGGGAAACCTTGCACACTTTGAGGGAACACTTGGGCCAAGACGTTTCTGATTTCAAGAAAAGACTGAGGGAATTTCTTTTGTTACCTCAACACAGACCTCTGGCGATACCTCCTGTCTTGGATGTACTTGATGATGTTTATTCGGAGGCTTGCCTTAACCCAGATTCCCTGCCTCCTGCCCCAGTCAAGCCTGATAGGTACTACAGAGTTCCGTACTCTCACCAATTTCTTTTCAAAAGCCATAATGCTGACCCTGAAACCATTTCTCAAGGCCACAAGGGAATGAAGGCCTCTACTGCTAAGAATCCACTTCCTTCCGAAAGAGAGTCAAGATCCTTAGAAAGGTGGGGGATAAAGGTATATGCCTCGGCCACCCTAGCCATGAGGGTCTTAAATTGTCAGTTTCATATGCTTAAATATCAGCAGTTTCTGTTATCACAATTAAGAAATAAAATGTCTCAACCTGAACAACCAGATTTGAAGGAGTTGCAGGATGTGATGCATAGTGCAGAACAAGTGGGTAAACGCACCTTACAATGTGGTTATGATGCCCTAGAGGACTCAAGTAGAGCTGCAGTTACAGGATCAGTCATTCGTAGGCATGCATGGCTTAGGGAACAAATCTTGCCTGATCATGTGAAAGCTAAGTTACTAGATGCTCCTTTACAAAAGGATGTGCTATTTGGTACTAATGCTGAGGAGATACTAAGGAAATGGAAGAAAAAGCCAAATCTATGCAAACTGTCAAAGCTTTTCTACAGGTTCAACCACCACGTTTCAGCAGAAATTGGCCTTCTAAAAACTGGTCCTTTCCAGCCACGGACAGGCCCCATAGAGGAAGATGAAAGGCGCACAAGGGGCAGAGGTCAATCACAAGGATCTTATAGAGGCAGGCAATGGCAAGCTCCAGCACCAAGAGGTGGTGAAAACGGTGCACAGCAATACAGGAAAGAAACCCAATGACTTCCTCCTTTCCATGCCAAGCAAGTCTCAGCTGGCAGCACCCTTGGGATGAAAGCTGGTATTATTTGCAAGAAATTGGCATATGGTCACAACAGACAAATGGATCCTGGATGTTATAAACAGAGGCTACAGATTTCATTTTCACACTCTTCCAAAAATGAGAGGCATGCCAAACCTGCCACACAATCAAAGGGCAGAGGCACAACTACAAATTTCAAAGCTCATAGACATGAAAGCTATTCAAGAGGTACCTACTCACGAACAAGGTCAAGGGTTTTATTCCAGGCTATTCCTGGTACCAAGGAAAGGAACCGACTGGAGACCCATTTTGGACTTATCCATCCTAAACACATTCTTACTGCACCAAAATTCAAGATGCTCACATTACAGCAGCTTCTTCCCATGCTGGGCAAGGGGTTTTGGCTGGTAACATTGGACCTCAAGGAGGCATACCTGCATGTCCCAATCAGACAAAGCTGCAGAAGATACCTCAGATTTCTTGCAGGTTCAATTCACTATCAATTCTCTGCATTGCCCTTTGGCTTATCTACTGCCCAGAGTATTCACTAAATGCCTGGCATCAGTAATTGCCTACTGCAGACTTCAAGGGATACAAATTTACCCTTATTTGGACGACTGCATGATCCAAGCGGACAGCAAGCACATACTTTTGGAACATCTGGCTTATGCAACACGGTTACTGAATGCTCTGGGATACACAATCAACAAAGAGAAATCCAGGCTAACACCAGCTCAGAAAACAACTTTCCTGGGTGCCAACTTGGACACAAACACCCAGATGGCCTATCTTACGCCAGAAAAGCAGAGGCAACTAACTCAGTACTTCAAAATGCTAGCAAATTGTACCAGGCTTACTGCAAGGAAAATCCTGCAGGCTCTGGGCTTCATGGCATCTTGCATTCTTTTAATCCCTTGTGCAAAGTTGCATATGAGGAAACTTCAATGGTACCTGAAAAATCTATGGTCTCAGCACAGCCACAGTTTGGAAACAATAATATCAATAATTCCATGTTTGCAAAAGGAATTTCTATGGTGGGCTCAAGCATGTCAAACAAACACAGGTCTCCCATTCTGGAAGCCTCAAGCAAATCAAGTCATCACAACAGACGCCTCAGATTACGCCTGGGGGGCGCACATGACAGACAGGTGCATTCAGGGCGAATGGTCCCAAAAGGAAAAGCACCTTCACATCAATCAAAAAGAAATGCTAGCAGTAATAAATGTAATTACAGCTTTCAAGGACCTCCTGCATCCAGGACAATTATTGATAAGAACAGACAACACCACAGTTATGTGGTACATAAACAAACAAGGAGGAACACATTCATACCCCCTGTGCAGACTAACCATGACACTTTGGAACTTGGCTCTGGAATGGCAAATCGAACTTCAAGCACAGTACTTGCCAGGTTTGGAAAACACGCTGGCAGACAATCTAAGCAGAAATATGACAGATCCACACGAATGGAGATTGCATCCTCAAGTGTTTACAGAGATAATCCAAGCGTGGGGGAGGCCCAGACGTAGATCTCTTCGCCTCCCACAGGAATCATCAATTGGAAAAGTTTTGTTCAAGGACCTCTCATCCAAAGGCCTGGAGAGTGGACGCCCTTTCATTCGGTTGGGCAGCATGGACAGTTTACGCTTTCCCACCTCTGCCTCTTCTGCCCAAGGTGCTCTTGAAAGCAAGAACAGAGAGACCAAAGATGATACTGATTGCTCCAGACTGGCCAAGACAACACTGGTACCCACTCCTGAGGAGCCTAACACACACTCCTCCCTGGTCCCTACCCCTAATGCCTCTTCTGCTGACTCAGCACAACTACAAAACTCTTCACAGTCAGCTGAAAACACTCAATCTCGCTGCATGGAAAATTCCTTAACACCTCAACAGGCCTTGCTCCCCAAAGAGGTACAGGATGTCATTTTGGAGGCCAGACGGCAATCTACTAGAAAGGCTTACTCAGCAAAATGGAAACGGTTTTGCTCTTGGAATGAGAAAAAAGGCCAGGACCCTACAAAACTAAAATTGCCACAGGTATTACAGTATCTAGCTGAGCTGCTGAACAGTGGACTTTCATTTTCCTCCATAAAAATCCATGCCTCAGCCATTTCTGCAGAATTCAACACGGATCCACCCTTATTCTCTCACCCACTCTTAAGACAGTTCCTCAGAGGGGCTAAGAATATAAGACCACCAAGGAAACAACCAGTGCCAGCCTGGGATCTTAATTATATTCTAGAAAAATTAACATTGCCTCCCTTTGAACCAGCTGCCTCAACAGATTTGCAATATTTGTCCTGGAAAACAGCCTTCCTTCTGGCCATTACCTCAGCTTGTAGGGTTTTGGAACTACAGGCCCTCATGGCTGTGCAGCCCTTTCTCATCTTCCATCAGGACAGGGTTTCCCTTCGAACCAACCCATCATTTATGCCTAAAGTGGTATCCAGGGTAGCTTTAAATCAAGACATACACTTGCCTACCTTTTACCCCAATCCTCAAAACAAAGGGGAAAGGCTGCTACACTCTTTAGACATCCATAGACAGCTACGTTATTTGGATAGAACGAAGCCTTTTAGGAAATCAGAACAACTTTTTGTGTCCTATGCTGTAGGAGCTCAAGGGAAGCCAGTGACCAAACAGACAATTTCAAAATGGATAGGCCACTGCATACGGTTTTGTTACTCCTATCATGGAAAATCTGTCCCTATGGGCATCAGATCCCACTCCACCAGGGCCACAGCTACCTCTACAGCCTTCCTCAGAGGAGTTCCTACCAAAGATATTTTGGAGGCAGCCATTTGGAGTTCTGTACATACCTTCACAAGACACTACCACCTGCCTTTATATTCCAAAACCAGAGCAGGCTTTGCTACTGCTGTGTTGCAGGGCATTCTGGCTCATCCCAGTTTTACCTAGTGCCTACCACCCTGTGCGTAGCTTTGGGATTCTACCCATATGTTATTACTGCAGCTGTATGCACGATGAACATAGTACAGTTTTGTACCTACCATAAATGTAGATGTTCGAGTGCTAATACAGCTGCAGTACAGATTTCCCTCCCTCCTTCCCCTCTTGGTAAAGGTTTAGGACCTAACCCCTCTTCATACAAACTGTTTGGGTTATCCTTCTATGGTATATTTGCTTGCAACTACTGTTTTTTGATTACATTGCATTGCATGTATATAAATATAATTAATGTATTGCCTTCCTACTGGGGGCACCTGACATCTGGGGCAAGAAAGACTGAAGAAAATGGCATCGGCTGTGTCTTATATACTCCTGCCTCACTGATGTCAGGAAAAGAAGCGACAACAACCGACGCCAGACCAAGACTTTGGAATTCGGCCGACGGAGGGACCGCCTGACGGCAGAGAACCCGTATGTTATTACTGCAGCTGTATTAGCACTCGAACATCTACATTTATGGTAGGTACAAAACTGTACTTTTCCCAGAGTAGCCAACCTCCCAGAAGGTACAATTGTACATTTCTTGGTTTTGAATTTTAAGCCTTGGTTTGGCACCAGTCATTTGTTTGCATTAGACCTTCCTGTAGATGTTTATTTTGACGGGATTCCATGACCGCTCCTAGTTTGCAATCATCTGCAGATTTGGTCGGCCAAAGGCCAGTGATGTTGGCCTTCTACACCGAGAAGTAGATGCCAAAGAGGAATTGGACCCAACACAAAGCCATGAGGAGCTGTACTAGTGACCAGCTTGTTGTGGAGGTGGTCTCTTTGATCCTAACTTCCTGGGTCCTGTCAGGGAGACAGCTGGCTATCAAACATGTTACATAAGGATTTATGCCTAATTCCACGAGTTTGTTTACAATGCCTAAGTGGAGTATTATATCAAATGCCTTAGCCAGGTAAAGGTAGAGACTGCACCATTTTGCCCTTGTCCATTGCTTTGGTGACCTTATCTGGGTGGTGGTTTGGGTGGGGATAAAGTTGGAAACTGCATTTGTTGGCCATTTAGATTTGCTCTGTCTCACGATTCTGTGAAAGTAGCTCCATTTACAACCAGTTTGACACACTATTATGTGCTAAGTCCTTATGTTTATCCTTGGCCTGGGAGGCTATCTTTACCTCAGTACTGGCTTTCTTTGACTTAATTGGCACTCTTAGTTGTCTATTTAGTTTGATGAAAGAGTTTTTATTTTTTTGGGGTGTTACTATTCCTAATTTTTGCTATTTTGTTTTTTGTTGTACAGCCTGTTTACTTTTGGATTCCACATGGATGGATTATTTTTAGTTTGTTTCAGGCTTACTTATGGCAGATATGATCGCCTGTATGCTTCTGTTTAGTTTCTGTTAACAGTTTCCCATAGGTTGCTGTGTTATCTGGGTTTGGAGGAGCTTGGAATTTTGAGATGTTATTGCCTAATGAAAGGTAGTTTGCGTTGGAATAGTTCTTAGCTGTTACAGAGTTTACTGAGGTCACAGAATTGATACTTAATTCAAAGGAGACACCTTTGTGATCTTGTCACCAGGTGGGATTGCAGCATTCTCCAGTATTTGAGAGTACTAGGTGGAATATGTTTGTACCTGTATTTGGTGTATGCAGTAACTGATCTAAGGTGTTTGTGTTTACAAAATCCAATAATCTATGTGTGCGAAATTGGGGTGGTGTAGGATTCCCAGTCTATAGAGGGGGCAATTGAAGTCCCCCATGAGTATGATATTTGGTTGAATGGTGATTGTTTCCAGTAGGTTTTAGTATGAGCTATGGAATTCTGGGACATAGAGGGTGACCTGTAGTTGCTAGGATATGGCATGAGACTTTGTCTATGGTAATCTTATGTGGGGAAACTGTAGCATATCCTTCTGTTTAAACAAGCTACAGGTATGCTTGTTATTGTAGATTGACACCTCCAGCTTTAGTCCCTGTCTGTGCAGTTGCTGATCTAAGTGTGTGGAATGCACTGAAACCTTGCACTGCCACGGTACTCTGTGGCTTTAAACCAGGTCTCAGTAACTTCACAGATGTCTGCATTCTCTGGAGTGAGGAAAGCTTGGAGGGTGTGGATCTTGTTGTTTAAACTCCTGGCATTGAGCAGTAACATTTTTATTATACCATGACCCCCCCAAAACGTACACGCTGATTGGCCAGCGTGCCCGTTGTAAATCGAGTTATAGTAATGGAAAAAGGTCCGGTCGCCCGGACTTTTTTCCATTAGTATAACTCATTTTTTTAAAACACTGTCTCACTATGTTAAATGGGTTTAACATAGCGAGACAGCTTTAAAATAAGCAACGGAGATCTCCGTTGCTTATTTTAAAGCTGTCTCGCTATGTTAAACCCATTTAACATAGCGAGACAGTGTTTTAAAAACGGAGAAAGCAAGATCTCCGTTGCTTTTTAGTGTCTCTATGTTAAATGAGTTTAACATAGCGAGACAGTTAAAATAAGCAACGGAGATGTCCGTTGCTTATTTTAAAACTGTCTCGCTATGTTAAACTCATTTAATATAGCGAGACACTAAAAAAAAAGCAACGGAGATCTTGCTTTCTCCGTTGCTTTTCAACTCTGATGTACTGCGCAGGCGCAGTACATCAGAACTGCCGCGGATGCCAGACATCTGCGGAAGGGCAGTAAACAGGCATTATACTATGCCATTATTTAAGAAAAGTAATAGTTTCTTTTCTTAAATAATGTCATATAATAGCAATAACCACTTCTGGGTGTGGGTAATGCTAAATTTACGGTTGGCTTTGTTTGGTCCGGGCTTCGCCCTCGGGACCAAACCACGCCAACCGTGGGTAAATTTAGCATTACCCACACCCAGGCGTGGGTTATTGCTATAGACTCCCACAGGTTAATTTTCCTGTGTTGGAAGGTTTGCAATTTAGCATTGCTCAAAAGCCTAGAGAGGGATAGGTGCAGACCGTCTTTGGCAAAGCAACGTGGTTTGTTAACCATATCTTTGCATGCTGACAAATGTATCACATTTGGGTGACACTAGAAACTAAGCCAGTTATTAAAGTCTGTTCTCTTTTTTATTCGTATTGTGGCATCATCCTTGGTGAATGTAAAATATTGCTCAATGTAAGACACTTACCATCCTGCAACACACAGCCTGAGCTCCCTAATGTCTCTCTCCATGTAGCCTTGGGAGGTATATTTCAGGTCATGTACACCTACATGAACTATGTGTCATACTTGCACCTGTGATGCAGTGACTTGAGTGTTTGCATAACTTTTCAGATCCTAGAGATCTTGATAAGCAGCTGACCATTTTGCTACCTGCCAATGTGGGGATAAGTAGCCATGCATACAAACCAAATTTATACAGGCACTAAAAACAAAGCTTTATTGTGTGATCCCCAGCTCAGACAGGACGGGCCTTCTATTCCCACTAGAAAAGCAGTCACAAGCCTTCTTAATGCAAAACCACACTACAGTCAGCCCAAATTGAATTCAAACAGGTCTGTCAAACAAATTAACAGGAAACACGCACTTTTAAAATGACTGTAGTGCAGAGAAGACTGCAGCAAGGTCAATGAAAAGCAAGGTCTTTTACTGTGATGAAGGGCAGAAAAGTAAAATAAATTCAGAAGTATAGCAGCAATACTCTTAAATATTTTATAAAAGTGCAAAAAATCAACTTAAAGTACTTGTATCTAATGCAATTTTAGCAAAGAGAAGTGTTTGTGTGGCCTGTGGAAGCTAACCAAGAACTGTGCAAATACACCAAATTTAAAAAGGCAAAGACAACTGACCAAATAAAACAAATATCTATTCTCATCAAGCCCTAAAGTGTCATTCCTGTCCCTTCCAGACAGCCCACCCCTTGCAAAAAAAAAAAATGTCTGTGGATGGCAAATGAGTGTTTGATTCTTTTTAGTTCAAAGGAAGTAAGAGGACTTTGGGCCCATACTGTATTTAAGTGGCTTAAGCCAATGCATATACAAGATACAATTCTAGATCACTGTGCAAGCCATCCTTCTCTGTCTATAGGAGAGCGTCTGGGTGTGCTGTGTAGGCCTTTGGGACTCCCATCTTCATGTAAAGGCCACCAGTGTGTCCAGAAGATGTCTGCACTTCTGGCTAGTAGCAAGTCACTCAAGTTCTGAGCCATCCTGTTTGGGCTGACCACATTCGCTTAGGAGTTCACCATATGCATGGTGGTAACTACAGAACTACAGCCACAGATTTGCATATTCCCATAGATGGACAATTGGCTTTTCCTTGCTACAACAAGGAAGTCACTTCAGTTGTGTTTGTCCGTAGACATATCAGTAAATATGGAGCAGTCTGTTTGAGCCGCCTTAAACCATGGTCTTCCTGTGAAGCCATCTGGACACAGTATCATGCATTGTCAAACTACCAGAGAGAGTTTTTTTTTTTCATTAAGAGCTGCAGTTTTGACCCCCCTCCCCTGACCAATCCTTTACCAGCTTCTCTCATTTGAAAAGCCTGCTGTCTTTTGGCTGCTTCTGTACTACTTGTACATCATGCATGATTTCATGTGAGGATGCTGTAGTGGATCATAATTGTGCAATGGTGTCCATTAATGGACACTGAGCTCTACCATCTGCTTCAGCTCTGTTTGCAGAAAGTATTTAATGTGGTGGACGGAGTTCCCTATAGTTGTAGCTGAAGATCCTTTACCCTTCCCAAGACAATAGTGACCATAGATGCCTTCTCTGTGTAGTGGAGGTTGGGGTCATTTTGAGGGGAGGATGGTTCTGGGTACATGGTTCAATCAGGAAGCAACTCTTGTAGATGTGCTGGAGATGAGTGGTCCTTGTAGCACTGAGACTTTGCAGAACTGTCTTCCACAGGGAGCGATTTCTATCCACTGAGACACATCAGTAGTCTGGTACATCAGGGAGCAGGGGAGAGCCAGATCTAAAACATTATCTGAGAGGTCTGATGACATCCAGTTTTTATAAACCTCCCCATATCTTGCAGTGTTTTCACAGTGCCTTGTAGTAGCAATGCACATTCTGGAACAGACCAGCTGTCTAGCAGACTGGCTCAGTGGATAGAATCTGATGGCTGAAGAGTGGGGTCCCCTCAACCCATCAATAACATGTATGGTGTTTTACTGCTAGGACCATCCTTGCTGCATTCTGTTTGCATCCACTGCCAATACTAAGGAGAGCAACTATTTTACCCTTGTCCTTCCACAAGGGCAGCTACTCAGGGAAGCTGTAGTCTGTCATTGGTCACCAAGATGTCTGTGTACCTTTACATCTCTTCCTCAAATAATAGAATTGTAACAGAAAATTTCTGTGTGCAAGGCTTCAGTAATCCATGCAGATTTGGTTCCACTTGTTATGGCATCACGACAAGAAGCAGCCATGATCCCCAAATGAATCTCATTTCCCACCTGTCCAGTAAGCCTCACCCTAACATCCGTTCCTTCAAATTAACATAATATTTTTTCCAATTCTGATGGTGGCTAGAGATGCTCCCTATGCCAACAGAATAATTCAAATTCTCTCAGTTGCTCTGAAATTGTATCATTAGACTAGGCAAGGAGTTTGAGCATTTAGTAGAGAAGTCATTTTCCTGAGTCAGGTCCACCCAAAAGCAAATATCCAAACCTTTGTAGTGGAAGTACTAGAGATAGTAAAGATCCAGTGTTAAAGTAGGTACGTAACATTTGATGTGATATCCTGTCGTTCATAGATTAGTACTAGGCTAACAGCCCTTGTGAGCCATTGTAAGCCTAGCCAATTATCCCTTGTGAGACTCAAACCCTGCACCTTGTGTTTCTAAGGCAAACACCTTAACCATTAGGCCACCCTCCCGCATTGATGTCTCATCTTCATTCTTCACTGGTTGAGTTCGGAACCAATCTCGATTCTGACTTTGCTGTATATAAAAGCTCGAGGTCTTCCACTAGCTCATGGCGGAAACCCCTGTCCCATCTTGCTTTAAGTCGTCTCAGATCTCGTTTGCCACTAAACAAGATCGGGTGCTTCCATTTCGGCTCTGGCTAAGTGGGAAAACTTCTTTATTCATTATCATAATACTGTGTTCTTTGCTTGTTTATAAACTTAGCGATTAGTGTTTTATCACATATTTAGAGTGTTCGTCATTGTGCTTTTTGCTTCTGGACGTTGTTTTACCGCTAGGCCTTTGTTCCTTTCCCTATCCCAGTTAAATTTTTCTCCTTTCAAGCTCGTTTTTAGAGGGCTTCCTTTTGCTGTCTGTTTCTACCTTTTATTGATGTGTACAAGTTTGTGTTAAATTTTGAGAGTTTGTCAAGTGGATTATTGTCTCAGAAAATTTGTTTTCCTGTTCTAGCTTAAAGCATCAGCTCATTTAAGTTAGAGGGCTGCCATTGCCTGTTTGAATTAGAGGGATACCCTTGTTTCTCCCCTTTCCCTTATCAATACGCAGTTTTGTTTGTTAGAGAACTGCCACCCCTTCCCCCTTTTCTGCTTTAATTGATGAGGTTTTTTATTCCTATTGAAAAAATAAATATATAGGTATAGAAGTGTTTTTTTTTTTAACTAGCTATACTGTAAAGTCTGTTGGTTGTGATTTCTGGTCATTGTTATTGTTGACTATTTTGAATACGTCTAGGATCACAAGGAAACCAAACCTTCTGGCTTCAAGAAGTGGGGAAAGTGTAGCCAGAAGATGTCTATTAACTGATGGTCACACTGTGTATACTGCCTTGGAGAATTGCATTTACAAGAATCCTTTGCCATTTGTCCCTCCTTCAGTTGAGTACTGCTTGAGACGGAACAAACTTAGTGAGAGGTTTACTGAAGTCCTCCTTCACTGAAGCACTTTAAGACCAGGATACTTCTAAATCAGGCAAGTTTCCATCCTCAAAGTCTGACAGTTTGGGAGAGATCATCTCCTTCTGGGCTGTCGGAGGCAGCAAAATAATTGAGCAAAGTGGCATTTCCGGATCCAAAGACTGCTGGGCCCGGAAAATCTCCTTTGTCAACTCCTTCTGTGTCGATGGAGTTTGAATTACGAAGCTGGTCCCCGGAATTGGAGCTGGTTTCTCTTATTGTGAGGTATTTTCTACTGCAACCAGTCAGATCTCTTGCTCCCTTTTCTCCAAACTGTTTTCAGCTCCAACCCAGAAGGATTCGGAGCTAACCAAGACTTCCCCTTCGACATTGATTCCTCCTCTGAGCTGACCTGGGACCTCAGAGCCAGAATGACTGGAACCGTTGGTGCCAAGACCTGTCCTGGGATTTTCGGGCCTGTCATCTACTCCGACATTCTCTGTTCTGTCTAAACTCGTTGTCTAGGAGCCAATGTTCTCTGGTCAGGTCCGGGGAGGAGAGTCTGAATGTACAGTTGTCTGATCTGAACTTTCCTGTCGGGGCTTCGGCGTGGGTGAGCTCTGCTCCTACATCGGTCTCTGAGCCAACCCTCTTGGTTCCGAGGATGCCTTCTCCTTCTTTGGAGCCGGGGGTTTCCTCAGATCAGGGGCGGGAGGCTTTCGAGGTGATGCTGTCTCCACAGACAGCTCCACTCTTTGGTCCTGACATTCTTCCCTCTGAAGCACCAGGGTCCGTCTAAGCACCTCACCATCCACAGACACATGGAGACCCTAGGCCTCAGGATGCCCCACTGAGTGAGGCCCTCTCTTCCAAAACCTCTTCAGAATACCCTTCTGAAGAGGTCCCTCATAAGAAACTTTACAAGAGGAAGCATTTAGACTCCCCAGAGGAGTCCATCACTTCTGATAACAGACCTTGATGAGTCAGAAAGGTACCCACGGTCGCACTCTTGAGGATATCTCCTTTGCAGACATCTTGGAAATACTTAAGCAGAGAGGCAACTGAAAGTCCAACCCTTCTGAGGAGTCAGTGTACCTTTGAAAGCCTTTGGGTCTCACCCTTCTGTCACTTGGGTGTCTCAGCCTTTTGACAAGCTCATGGAATTAGTCGAAAGGAGTCAGAGTCTCCAGACGCAGTGGAACTTGTTCCTTGGAGGGCAAACAAGTTTATTACTGCACCGTCTAACAAAGATTTCCTTGCCAAGGGTGTTCCAGTAGATGCCGTGGTGGTGGCGGCAGCCGTCAAAGAAGGAACTTTCTAAGACATCCTCATCTGGCCATCCACTGAACAAGGAGTCTTGAATGATGGACAGATATGGAAACGCATGTTCTCTTCAGTGACCTTTGCACTCAGATTACTGAATTATCTGATGCATTTTACTAGGCTACAAAGATATCTGAAGGAGCTAGGAGATGCTCGCCAAGGTTCAGTAGCTGCAGGAGTATCGAAATTTCCTCTCAGCTCACCACCTAAACTCTGTGGTTAACTCCTCCATGAGGCTCATTTCTTATGCAGCAGATGGAGCGAGTATAGCAGCGGGTTCAGGAATTTCCCTAAGGAGACATTCCTGGATGCACTTGTGACTTGGTGGAACCCTTTAAATCTTCCTTTAATGCCCCCTTCGATGGCTCGTCCTTGTTCGGGCCAAAACTCCAAGGACACACTAACCAGGTGTGAGCAAGAAGGAAAAACTCTGCCATAGGAGTCTGTTTTTCTCTACCTTGTAGACCTTACCCATAATGTCATAAGGGAGGAAAAATGTGGTTCCAAAAATCCCAGCGAGCTTTTCAAGACACACATGATGACTCTTCCCCCAGGGGCAGAGGGGGGAGCAATAATAGAAGAACACCATCCACATGGCAGAGGGGGTTCACAAAGTTAGGGTGACAGGGAGTCATTCCATGGTTAGCCTTTTCAGCGCTCCTGAAAGGAGGCCCATCTGTCCCTCTCTGGAGGCACTCGGGGGTCGCTTAACTTTGTTCCCAGAGCCCTGGCTAGAGATAATGGGCAAATGGGTACAATGTATCATATCCAGAGGCTACTCTATACCCTTTTCCTTCCCCGTCCCAAACATAAAAAACATCCCGGACGTTCACCCATTCAAAGGGAGCAGGCAACTCTAGAAATTCAAAAGTTGCTAGACAAGTCATCCAAACAGTCCCTGCAGACCAAATAGGATCCGGAACTTACTCAAGGTTCTTTTTAGTGCCAAAGAGAACAGTGGACTGGAGACCCATACTGGATCTCAGCAGATTAAACAAATCAGTAAGGAAAAACAAAGTTCTGGATGGTAACACTGCAGTCAATATTCCCTTTTCTGGGAAAGGATGATTGGATGTGCTCTATAGACCTCTAGGATGCGTACTACAGCATAAAGATGGACAAGCCATCCAGGTGTCCTCTGCGCTTTTAGCTGGGAGCCAGTCACTACCAGTTTCGGGCTCTGCCCTTTGGTCTGACTACAGACCCCAGTGTGTTCGCCAAGTGTATGGCAGTAGTCACGGCTCACTTGAGACATCTAGGATTCTGAGTGTTTCCTTATCTAGACTGGCTCCTAACCACCACTACCACCAAGCATCTACTAGAAAAAGTAAGGGACACCACATTAGATCTCTGCTCTCATCTAGGAATCGCAATATATTACAAAAAATCTGCCTTATTGCCATCTCAGCGTATCTTTTTTTATAGGAACAGATCTAAATGCAACACAGATGAGGACAAAACTCACCCCAGAAAGAGTCCAAGTACTTCGATATCAGGTCTTAAACCTTCTTTCCAGGAGAAAAGTACAGGCAAGAACAGTACTCAAAGTCTTGAGGACCATGGCAGCATCAGTAAACTTAGTTCCATTAGCACAACTGTACATGAGAATTCTACAGGTCCCTAAAACAACTCTCCATGTCCCACCAAATTTCAGTTATGGAATCTTGCAAGAAGGACCTTTGCTGGTGGCTTCACTCCTCTGGTGACATCAGGTTGATCCTTTGTTCTTCCACATCCATTAGCAACAGTAACCACGGATGCTTCCCAGATTAGGGGGAGGGACATTATCTGGGAAAAACAGTCCAAGGCACCTGGCAGGATCACAAGGCCCATTTGCACATCAGTGTCCTAGAGATGAGAGCGATGCTTTTAGCGTTGCAGGCATTTCAGGACTTTCTTCTGCTGGGAACTATTGCAATTCAGACCGGCAACATGTCAGTTGTTTGGTACATAAACATACAAGGAGGAACCAAGTCCTCCACCCCCTTTGTCGAGAGGCCCCAAGAGTATGGCAGTGGGCAACCTCCTACCAGAGCTTTCTGATAGCAGTGCACATCCCGGGGAAATCCAACGTGATAGCAGACAAACTCACGAGAGCAATTCTTAATGCCTGATGAGTGGTCCCTAAAACAGGAAGTAGTGATGATTTTCCACAAATGGGGCCAGCCTTGCTGCGACCTTTTTGCCTCGTCTGTAAATGTCAAATGAAGCAGCTTTTTTGCCCCAATACCCCCTCCGGGGGAGTCATCAAGGGATTCACTTGTACACGATTGGCCCTCGGGTCTCCTATACGCCTTCCTTTCCTTCCTGTTGATGACCAAAATTCTTCAGAAAGCAAGCTCATTGGGAAGGAACTTAATACTCGTCACTCCATACTGGCCTCGTCAAATCTGGTTCCCCTTCCTTTGGCCTCATCTTCAGGAAGAGCCGTGGGTTCTGGACCCAGATGTTTTTTGTGTTTCAATGTTTCAGTTATCACACTTGGGTTGTGTGCCTGCAGGTAGCCCTCAGTCGGCCCGAATACCAGAGTCTTGGTATTTCTGCGTTGGATGCTGTCGCCTCTTCCATGACATCAGGTGTATAAAACATGCAGCTGATGCCATTACATCAGCTTTTCTTGCCGCATGGGAGCCTGAAGCAGAAGCAATTCGCAAGTGCTGGTCAGCCGCTACTTGAAATTTTCATTTTTCTAGTTTCAAGCCTGAAGTCTCCTAAAGCCAAGTACCCTGTTGGGGATCCTTTTTTCTTGCTCTAACCGATGTCAGAAAAAATTGTCTTGCCTGTGAAAAGCAAATACCTTGCAGAGATTTTCATTCTTACTCCATCACCTGTTTAGGCCCAGACCACGACTTTCCTCTGTCTGTTTTTTGCCTTGTTCAATGCCCGAACTATTCATCGTTTGGCTATCTTTGTCACTAAATTCTTTCACTCTTGTTCTACATATACCAAAATGGCTTTGATAAGCCATCCGACTATCGATCTTACGAAAAAACATAAGGATAGAGACAGACCGCATAGGTCCAAAACTGCCAGCGACGCTTCCTTTAAGCTAGTCGCCAGTCCACCGGTACTCAGTGAGGTGCTTTCACAGCCCCTGCTACCCGCCTCTACAGATTCTCAGGCCTCTACTGAGACCCATTCGGACGCCAATATGCCACGAGATACTTCTTAGACTATGGAACCTGCGGACATCTCTACCTTGGATGGGTCCGGAGCCGCTGTGTAGGCACCGGCTTTTGAGGGTGTATTCAGACCTTCTGATGTTCGTATTAAACAGACTACTTTGTTTCTTACTAAAACTACTGAATTTCTCAGGCCCAGAGTTCACACTAAGCCTAGGAAACCGACCAAAGAGCATTCTCAAGCTCCAATGCCACAGAAACAAATGCTTAGAATGGCTGAAGACCTTATTACTTTAATTAGGGGAAAGCCAGCCTTCCTCCTCTAAAAGACAAAGAATTGATTTTCCTTCTGATTCTACAGACCATGAGTCCAATGACTCTTGATCCTTCTGATTACAAGGACATACCTTTATCTACCTATGAGGATTCAGATGCAGAGGATTCCATTCCCTCTGCCCCACCCCCAAGAGGATTTTTCTTTCTGTGAAACCTTGCATGCCCTTAGAGAGCATTTCCGCTGGGAATGCCAGGACTACCCACAATCCAAAATGAGACTCTGAGAATTTTTAGATTTGCCTCCGCACAGGCCTCTAGCTATTCCCCCTGTCCTGGATATTGTAGATGATGTCTTCATGGAATCCAGTCTTACCCCTGATACCTTACCACCAGCTCCTAGAAAGTCTGACCGGTACTACAGAGTGCCTGACTCTCTCACAAATTTCTCTCTCAAAAAAAACCCATTGTGGATCCAGAGACCATTTCCCAGGGACTTAAAGGTATTAAGGCTACTACAGCCAAAAACCCTATCTGTTCAGACAGGGATTCTATGGCTTTAGACAGATGGGGGTAAGAAGGTATATACCTCTGCAACTCTTGCCATCAGGGCTTTACATTCCCAGTTTCGCATGTTGAAGTACTAGCAGCATATTATTGAACTAATTAGACAAAAAATGTTGATTCCTGATTGTGCAGAAAACAAAGCTTTACAAGAGTTAATGCATTCTGCAAACCGTTGGTAAACCTACTCTGCAGTGTGGTTTTGATGCATTAGAAGCATCTTGCAGGGCTGCTGTCACTGGGCCTGTTCTGAGAAGACATGCTTGGCTGAAGGAACAAATCTTGCCAGACCACGTCAAAGAAAAATTACTAGATGCTCCATTAAACCAAGAATGTTTGTTTGGCACAAAAGCAGAAGTAGTTCTTAAAAAGATGGAGGAAAAAGCTAAATCTATGCAAACTGTTAAAGATTTCTTACAGGTACAGCCACCTAGATTCAGTAGGCATTGGCCTTCAAAAAAACTGGTCCTTTCCAGTCCCTCCTAGACTTTCTCAGTCCAAACCCAGGGGCAGCAGACCACAAAGACTACAGTCTCAGGGTATGCACAGATCTAAACAATGGGGTGCTCCCACCTCCAAAACAGGTAGTGGTAAGCCACCCCCTTATGGAAAAATTCACATTGACTTGCCCTGCATCTTTCCCAGCCATGCCCAAGGACTTGCACCTCTAGGAGGAAAACTTGCCCTGCATGCAAAAAGCTGGGAATATATTGCCCAGGACCAATGGGTCTGAAACATTGTACCCCAGGGATACAGATTTTACTTTCACTTGCTGCCAACCCCACGCGGATTGCCAGACCCTCCAAAGTAGTGGGCAGAGGCCCAAAAATACTTTCTCTTCTCAGTATCGGGGCTATTCAACCTGTTCCCTCAGAGCAAAGGGAGTAGGGTTTTTACTCCAGACTGTTCCTGGTGCCCTGAAAAGAGAACTTCTGGTGCCCTATCCTGGATATGTCAATTCTCAACACCTTCCTGGTGTCCAAAATTCAAAATGTTTACACTCCAAGTACTTCCTATGCTAGCCAAGGACTCCTGGCTGGTCACCCTAGACTTAAAAGAAGCTTATTTGCACATCCCCATAAGGGAATATTGCAGGAAAGTTCTACGGTTCAGGGCAGGCTCTATGCACTGTCAGTTCTCTGCACTTCCCTTTGGCTTATCTACTGCGTCACAGGGTAGTCACAAAGTGCCTGGCTCGAGCCATTGCATACTACAGGCAGAGAAATGTATAAATTTACCCATACTTGGACGATTGCCTGATTCAGGCGGACAGTCAGGAATTGCTACTTCAGCACCTGACATTTGTAGAGTCCTAACTTCTCTGGGGTATACCATTAACGAAAAGAAATCACAGCTGGTACCCAGCCGAAAGATTGTATTCCTGGGAGCAAGCTTGAACGCAACTTCCCAGATGGCATTCCTCACTCCAGGAAAGCAGGTTCATTTGACAAATTACTTCAAACTTACTGGTCACTCAAACCCAGCTATCTGCAAGAAAAATATTGCAAGCCCTAGGGCTCAGGGCCTCATGCATTTTCCTAATTCCATATGCAAGACTGCATAGGAGGAAACTTCAGTGGCACTTAAAAAGTCTCTGGTGTCAACATTCTCAGGACCTGGAAACAGTGATTCCTATGGGCAGAATTCCTTTGGTGGGCAGAGGCTTGCAACCACAGCAAGGGGCTCCCTTTCACTCAACCCCCCACCACCCAAACCCTGACAACAGACTCATCAGACTATGTATGGGGGGCTCACATGGCAGGCAAATGCATTCAAGGCAAATGGAGCCCAGGACAAATGCACCTGCATATTAGTCAAAAAGAAATGTTAGCTGTACAGAATGCACTGACGGTCTTCAAATATCTTATCCTTCCAGGACAACCCTTGATAAGACAGACAGCACCACAGTTATGTGGTACATAAACAAGCAGGGGGGAACTCATTCCTACCCACCCTGCAATTTAGCCATGACTCTGTGGAACACAGCCTTGAGCAGTTAAGTACACCTGCAAGCCCAGTTCATGCCAGGCAAACAAAATTTACTGGCAGACGACTTAAGCAGAAATTTACTGGACCCACATGAGTGGAAACTGGAACCCAACTCATTCAAACTTCTAATCCAGAGGTGAACCTCTTTGCTTCCTCCCAAAACCACCAGTTGAGCAAATTCTGCATCAGAACTCCCCACAGCCAAGCATGGAAAGTGGATGCCCTATCCTTTACATGGGAAAGCCTCTCAATCTATGCCTTTCCTCCTCTGCCCCTCCTCTCAAAAGTACTATTCAAGATCAAACAGGACAGGCCAAGTACAATCCTTATTGCACCAGACTGGCCATGCCAGCACTGGTACCACTCCTGCACAGTCTGACAGCAGTGCCTCCCTGGCACTTGCATTAGACCCCCTCTCTGCCATCCCAGCAGGAGGGACAGATTTTGCATCCTCAGCTGCATACCCTGAACCTGGCAGCCTGGCTTATTCCTTGACTACATCACCAGCAACCCTCAGCAATCAGGTGCTGGATGTCATCCTTGAGGCCAGAAGGCCTAGTACTAGGAAATCCTATTCAGAAAAGTGGAAAAGATACTGTTGTTGGAGTCAGTCTCAGAGAAAGGACACAGGCGTGAACACCTTGCCTCAAATCCTGGATTATCTAGCAGAGCTGCTTCACAAAGGCCTGTCCTTCTCATCGATTAAGATTCATGCCTCTGCCGTCTCAGATCACTTACAATACTGAGCCACCCCTCTTCTCTCACCCTCTGATCAAACAGTTCCTGAGAGGAGCTAACAATTTGAGACCTCCAAGGAGAGCTGTCACTCCTGCCTGCTACCTTCTCTTTGTACTAGAGAAGCTCACACTTCCCCCTTTTGAGCCTGCTGCCACAGCAGAGTTAAAATTCCTGTCTTGGAAAACAGCCTTACTTCTAGCCATCACTTCAGCTAGAAGAGTGTCTGAGTTACAGGTCCTTATGGCAGTGGAACCCTTCATTATTTTCCATGTGGACAGGGTTTCCCTCAGGACCAACCCATCTTTTATGCCCAAGGTGGTATCCAGTGTGGCTTTAAACCAATCCATCCATTTGCCAACCTTTTTCCCCTAATCCTCAGAATAAAGGGTAAAGGATCCTGCACTCCTTGGATGTGCACAGACAGCTCAGGTTCTACCTTGACAGGACTAAACCTTTCAGAAAATCCGACAAGCTGCTAGTCAGCTTTGCTACAGGGGCAGAGGCTAAGGCCATTTCAAAGCAAATTATTTCCAAGTGGATAGCACACTGCATCCATTTCTGCTACAAACACCATGGGAAACCAACCCCACAGCGGATCAGAACTCATTCCACTAGGGCTACCTCAAAATCTACAGCATTTCTCATGGGAGTCCCTACCAGGGACATCCCTGGAAGCTGCAACCTGGAGTTACCAAGCATTACCACCTGCCTATCTTTTCTAAATCCAGAGCTGGATTTTCTACAGCAGTCTTACAAGGCCTGCTAGTCAGCTCTAACACTTCTTGACTGCCTCCACCCTTCCTCAGCTTTGGGAATCAACCCAAGTGTGATGACTGCAACAATGAAACACGAAGAACATAGTACAGTTGTGTACACTTACCATAAATGTAGATGTTCGAGTGTATTCACTGTTGCAGTCCTGGTTACCCTCCCTGCAGTCTCCTGACTTTCCTATAATTTCTTCCTATCTTCTTTTTTGGCCATATCTTATGGCAATGATATTTACTTTTTACTGGAGGTGTTCCACACCATGTAATTGCTTCCTATTTTGGGGGCTCTTGACATCTTGGGCAAGAAAAACTGATGTAATGGCATCGGTTGCATGTTTTATACCCCTGCCAGCCTGACCTCATGGAAAAGGCGACAGCATCTGATGCAGAAATCCCAAGACTCTGGTATTAGGGCCGACTGAGGGCTACCTGCAGGCAGATAACCCAAGTGTGATGACTGAAACAGTGAATACACTCGAATATCTACATTTATAGTAAGTGTACACAATTGTACTTTTCTGGACCTTTCTGACTCGTGCATCAGGGATGCCCCATCCCTCTCTTCAAACCCTCAAATTGACAGCTTGGCTGCTCTGATTCCAGACCTTGCCAGGCTCCCTTACCCATCCTTATCTGTGAAACATATCTTGATCTCGTCTCGTAAGGCTTCAACAAGAAAATTATATATGAGCAAATAGAAAAGATTTTCTTCCTGGGCATTAAGTAACAACATTAATCCCTTTTCTGCAACTATTGCGTCTATTCTTGAATTTTTGACAAAGCTATTCAATAAAGGTGCAGCTGCAGCCGCAATTAGAATTCAGTTAGCAGTGATATCTAATTTTCATTTAAGTGAATCAGGCCCAAATCTGATGTCTCAGACTATACAAAGCTTTTCTGAAGGGTGCTGTTTGATTAAGACCACCCATTAAGACTCCCCCAGCACCATGGGACCGAAATGTTTTATCACATTTGATTCTTCCCCCCCTTTGAAACCTGCATCATCCTATGATCTAAAGTTTTTGACTTGGAAAACAATTTTCTTGATTGCCATCACTTCTGCTCGAAGAGGTTCAGAACTGCAGGTGTTCTCTATAAAGCCCCCATGCACTATCTTCCACAGTCATCGAGTATCCCTTCGAACAAACCCATGATTCCTACCAAAAATGTGCTCGGAGTCTAATTTGAATCAGTCCATAGAACTGCCGGTCTTTTTCCCCACCTATGGCAACAAGGCAGAATATATGCTACACCAGCTAGATGTACATAGGCAATTATGTTTCTGCTTGCATAGGGCAGAGGACTTTAGAAAATCTGACCATTTATTTGTTTCATTCTCAGACTCTGAGAGGTGCTCCTGTATCTAAAGTCACACTTTCAAAATGGCTATCAGATATACACTTTTACATACAGGTCTCTCAACAAAGATCTCGCCTTTAAAGTCAAAGGACATTCTGCAAGAGCCATAGCAACCTCTTTGGTTTTTCGAGCTAGACTACCAATTGACACTATTTGTGCTGTAGCTACATGGGCAACACAGCATACCTTTATCACTCATTACAAAGTGGATTTGGCCTCCAGGAACAGGGCCTCCTTTGGATCCACTGTTCTGAAGAATATTTCCCATGAACCACCCAAGAAACATGGTGCTAGGGACGCTGTCCCAACCAGTAAAGAAATGAAGGCACAATAGGACATCACATAAAGAAGTTATGTACTAGCCATAACGTTCCTGTGTGTTGTCCATCTCGCCTTCTTTCTTGCATCCAACCCTCCTGCCCCCAGGCTTGGGCTCCTGGAGGACCCTGGGGTTACATTTTGTAATTAATCTGCTCCAAGCTTCTTCAGTACTCTCTTAGCTATTCTATAGCTTTTATTTGGTACTTATTGTTTTATCAGCTAACAAGATCTGCGGAGACTTACTAGATATGATGGGATAGGGGTTTCAGCCAAGAGCTAGTGGAAGACCTCGAGCTTTTATATACAGCCGAGATCAGTTCCAAACCCAACCAGTGAAGAATGAAGGAGAGATGGACAACACACATGGAACATTATGGTGAGCACATAACTATTTTTTCCAGGTGGAGTCCTTCACAGAAAAGGGAAGAAAATTATATCAGAAGTCATTCAAAATGTGAAACTTTGTTGAATATGGCATCATTGAAACAGATGGGTGCACAGAAATGTCTATGGATATCTCTTTTTTTTCAGTACATCTCATTTCCCAGTAGGTGTACAATTAAACATAGCACAGAATATGCTATACAGTAATCAAAGTTGTATAATGTCTGATGCACTTTTTACATGTATTTCAGTTTAACCTGTGGAATGTATTTGAGGTCACTCAGGATAGGAAAACATACCTTGTAGTAGGAGAATTAGTATGCAGTGACAACAGATTAATGGAATGCCATTGAGTGTTAAATTTCCCTTTGGGCTCTAGTGGCGGTGATTGAAAATGAGGGGAATGCGTTACTTTTACAGTGTCTTCAAAATAATTTTTGATCCTATATGCAAATTGTAATAGTCATAATTGTTTTGGAGCTACTATTCTAAACATTATTAACCATGAAGCAAATATTCGTTATTTTGTACTTAAACAACAGACATTTTATATACTGTTTTCCAAAAAAGTAGGAAAAATACAGAAGAGGTGACTGTTTACATTGTGTGCTTGTTTTAAACCTGCAAGTTAAAATGAGGGTCAAAAGCTAAAGACTCAGACTTGCAAGCACTGACATTTAAATACAGCTTTTTCTTTTTCCTCGTGGAAGGCAGTATCATGATAAGAAATGGTCCATCATGAGTAAGAGGTAGAGCTGTTATGACATGGGCATTAGGACTGCTTGGCATCTGGAGGTCTTCAGGTTGTGCGCAGTTTCCCCTGGCATCTGTATGGCTCTGCAATAGTCTGTCCAGTGTTTTGTTGCTATTGATGATGCTTCTGTCTGAGAATTATGCTTCTCATGCTGTTTGTTTTTTTTTTTTTTTTATTTTGGTTGATAAAAGTTCCCTTATTTTTGGTTTGTTTCCAAATCAAGTCTAGCCCCAAGTAAAGTTTTTCCCATTTAAACTTTTGCTAGACTTTTCATTGTATGTAGGCCTCAAAACCCGTCTTACTAGATAGGTACTACAAGAAAGTACCTCTTAAAGCACTGCAGTATGTTGGAGTGCCAGGTTTGCCAAGGGTTTAATCGCTTGACCTGTAAAAGAAGCTAGATCAAGCAAATTAGCCACCTAATAAAACCGCAGTGGAAGTTACCATGGAGTCCTGCTCTGATTTGGACGAGGGTACATGTTTGTACCATATCTATTAACCGGGTCTATATTACATGAGCGAAGCTTTAGTTAGTCGAATAACTAAAGCTCTAAATGTCGAAGTCTCATAACCGTGAATTTATAATTAAATGTGATACTGCTTTATACGAGTAGACTAACTTGATTGGTTAGCATAATTATTTAGACAAGGATGTTGCCTGCACTGTTTTGTTTTGAAGAAGCTTTGTACTTGACAAAACAAAAGTGCTCAACAACTGAACAATGGCTTTTATTTTCTGGTGGTTTTCCTTATAATTTTGTCTGTACTACACGCACAAATTTTGGATTCTAGTTTTAAGGTGTGTGCACCTGGCTTTAACAGGTCCTTTCTAAACCTCCCCAAATCATCTCATACCAGGTAAGTCTAAACTTTTCCTGATGGTCCTGTTTGTCACAATAAGGGGTGCCTTTACTTTCCTAAAGAAAGGGCCCTCACATTGAAACTCTGTTGCAGTCCTGGAAGAAAAGTCTCCCTTTCTGCCAAGGAATCTCAGATGCCTTGGGGTGTACAGCTTTCTTATCTCTGTCCATTTAGCTAGGCTGCTTGAAGAATATCCAGTGATATCCCAAGAATTTGTCTGCACAATTGCCATCCCTTGCATCATGCAGATGTCCTTCAAGGATGCATCATATGGGTTGTCCTGCCTCAGGCAGCCCTTCAGTCGGCCGGATTCCAAAGTCTGGGTCCGGCGTCGGCTGATGTCGCCCTTTCCCCGACATCAGAGCGCCTGGGGTATAAAAGAGTCAGCCGACGCCATCTTCCCCAGTCTTTCTTGCCGCGTGGTGCCCGAAGCAGAAGCAGTTCGCAAGTGCCGGTCGGCCAGCTCCTGTAAATTCAGCTACCGAAGACTTCAAAAAGCTAATTACCCCGTTGGGGACTCTCTTTTGCCTCAGCCGATGTCAGATCAAACGCTTAAAGTTAATAATTGCTTGACTTGTGGGAAACAAATACCTCATAAGGATTTCCATTCCTACTGCCTCCCTTGCCTAGGCCCAGACCACGACGTCTCGGCCTGTACTGCCTGTGCCTACTTTAATCGACGCACTCTTAGGCGTCGGTCGGAGTTTGCAGAGGAATTTTTTGGGGCTAGTTTCTCTTATAAAATGCCGTCGGAGACTCCGACTTCTCATTTAACCAAAAAACGGAAGGACAAGGACTGACACACGCAGACCGTGGTTTCGGCTGAAACCACGCCTAGGCCTACCGCGAGTGTCTCGGCTGAAACCGAGTCCTTGGTACTTCCGACCGTGGAAACGGTACAACCGACAGCTTCTGCCCCGGAGGCTTCTTCTGAGTCAGTTATGGATTTACCCTCGGAAACCGATGTTCAGGAAACTACCGACACCATTCCCTTAGACAAGACTACCCCAGCACGTGGAGCAGCCAGGCCCCCTGCATCCATGTCCATTAAAGCATTCACTAGGGCTAAAGCTGCTAAGCAACAAAAAACTCTGCCTCCCAAGACTATTTCTCAGGGATCCACTACAGGTTCACAGATACTAAGTTTGGCTGAGGATCTAATTTCCTTAATCAGGGGATCCCAGCCTCATCCGGACAGGGGCTCTCAACCCCCTCTAGACAAAAGGCCCAGGGCTGAGTCCGCTGATCCTTAGTCCTCTGATGAGGCATCTGTTGGCTCTGCTCTATCAGATTACCAGGAGGAGGCCTTCACGGCCTACGAGGATTCTGATGCAGAGGAATCCATTCCCTCTGCCTCCCCTCCTGAAGAGAAGTCCTTTGGGGAGACCCTTCACTCCATGAGAGAGCATTTCCAATGGCAGGGCCAGGAATTCTCCAATTCCAGGAAGAGATTAAGGACTTTTCTTCATTTACCTCAGCATAGACCTTTGGCTATTCCTCCTGTTTTGTGTCATTGATGATGTATATTCTGAGTCTAGCACTACCCCTGGCACCCTTCCTCCGGCTCCTGTTAAACCCGACAGGTACTACAGGGTCCCGGACTCTCATCATTTCCTTTACAAGGCCCACTCTGCTGACCCAGAAACTGTTTCCCAGGGTCCTAAAGGGGTTGCAGCTGCCACTACTAAAAATCCACTCCCCTCTGAAAGGGAGTCCAGGGCTTTAGAGAGATGGGGTAAAAAAGTGTATACTTCCACTCTGTCTGAGGGCTTTAAATTGTCAATTTCATATGATACAGTACCAAGAGTATTTGTTGGATGAATTGCAGAAAAAGCCGTCTTCTCCTGAACCCCTAGACCATAAGTCACTTCAGGATCTGGTACATAATTCACAACAGGTTAGCAACCATTTTTTGCAGTGTGGTTATGATGCATTGGAAGCTTCATGTAGGTCAGCAATGACAGGTGCAGTCATACGTAGACATGCTTGGCTGAAGGAACAATCTCTGCCAGATCATGTTAAGGCTAAGCTTCTGGATGCTGCATTGGAAAAGCAAAAGTTATTTGGCTCCACTGCTCAGGAGGTCTTAAAGAAATTTGAGGAAAAGGCTAAATCTGTACAAACAATCAAAGATTTCCTCCAGGTACAACCACCAAGATTCAGCAGAAATTGGCCTTCTAAGAATTGGTCCTTTCCAGAAGAGAGATATCAAAGAGGCAAGAACAGGTGTGCCAGAGGTAGAGGGCAAGCTAGAGGCTCCTACAGAGGACGTCAATGGCAGCCTCCTAACCAGAGAGGTAGTGCAGGACCAACAACTGCTGCACAAGGACAGACTCAATGACTTCACCTTGATCCCCGCCAACCAGGGCTCAATTAGAAGCACCTTTGGGCGGAAAATTGTCTTTATTTTCAAGGAATTGGCACAGTATTACAAGGGACAAATGGACACTGCAAATAATAGACAAAGGATACAGGTTCCATTTCCATACATTACCAAAAAGAAAAGGAATGCCAAACCTGCCACCAAATCAAAGGGCAGAGGCTTTAAAACAAATTGCCAACCTATTGCAAATGAAAGCTATAGAAAAGGTTCCTCTCGCAGAACAAGGCCAAGGATTTTATTCCAGACTATTCCTTGTCCCAAGGAAAGAAAAACAATGGAGGCCTATTCTCGATTTGTCCGCACTCAATACTTATCTCATTGTGCCAAAATTCAAAATGCTGACCCTACAGCAACTCCTTCCCATGCTGGGCAAGGGGTCTTGGCTGGTAACTCTAGACCTCAAGGAGGCATACCTGCATGTCCCTATCAGACAAAGTTGCAGAAGACACCTCAGATTTCTTGCAGGTTCAGAGCATTATCAATTCTCAGCATTGCCCTTTGGCTTATCTACTGCGCCCAGAGTATTCACGAAATGCGTGGCATCAGTAATTGCACACTGCAGACTTCAGGGGATTCAAATATACCCGTATCTGGACGACTGCCTTATACAAGCGGACAGCCAACAAACTTTGGAAAAACATTTGAATTATGCCATCCGCCTTCTGCAGGCCTTGGGATACACAGTCAACATTCACAAGTCAAGACTCGTGCCATCCCAAAGAATAACTTTTCTGGGTGCGGAACAAGATACAACCATCCAAATGGCTTTTCTCACAGAAGAAAAACAGACCACTACCGGATTACTTCAGAAATCTGACAAAACAAACTCAGATGACTGCAAGGAAAATCCTGCAGGCCCTGGGTTACATGGCATTGTGTATTCTTCTGATTCCACAAGCAAGGCTGCATATGAGAAAACTACAATGGTACCTAAGGAGTTTATGGTCTCAGCACAATCACAGCCTAGAAACTTTGATACCACTCATTCCATGCCTTCAAAAGGAATTCCTGTGGTGGGCCCAAGCAAGCCAGTCAAACAGGGGTCTGCCTTTCAGCAAACCAGTAACCAGACAAACCATTACCTCGGACGCTTCAGACCTTGGATGGGGAGCACACATGGAGGACAGATGCATCCAAGGACTATGGTCTCAGAAAGAATTGCGCATGCACATAAACCAAAAGGAAATGCTGGCAGTGATGCATGCAATCGAGGCCTTCAAGCACTTTCTACATCAAGGCCACCTGCTAATAAGGACAGACAATACCACAGTTATGTGGTACATAAACAAGCAAGGAGGTACCCATTCCTACCCTCTTTGCAGACTAGCAATGAATCTTTGGGAACTTTCCCTAAAACTCAATATAGAGCTGCAATTCCAGTTTGTGCCAGGAAAAGACAATATACTGGCGGACAGCCTAAGCAGAAATACCATGGATCCACACGAATGGATGCTACACCCAGACATCTTCCTTCAGATAACACAATCTTGGGGGAGGCCGGACATGGATCTTTTTGCCTCCCACCATAATCATCAGCTGAAGAAATTCTGCTCAAGGACATACCACCCACAAGCATGGAAAGTGGACGCCCTCTCCTTCAGCTGGAATACTCTAACAGTGTATGCATTTCCACCTCTTCCACTAATGACCAGGGTCTTACTAAAAATCGGGACAGAGCAGCCAAAAGTGATTCTAATAGCCCCGGACTGGCCAAGGCAGCACTGGTACCCTCTGTTACGATGCCTGTCGCACACGAAACCGTGGCCTCTACCACAATGGTCACTCCTTCTGACACAGCACAATTACAAAACTCTGCACTCCAGCCTGAAAACCCTGCAGCTGACAGCCTGGAGAATACCTTGACTCCTCGCCAGGAAAAGCTATCCAAGAGAGTGAAGGATATCATCATGGAAGCTCGCAGACCTTCCACGAGAAAGGCATATTCAGCGAAATGGAAAAGATTCCACACTTGGAGCACCACAAAGGGCCTAGATGCCACAGTGATGAGCATGGCACATATCCTGGAATACTTGGCAGAAATGCTCCACAATGGCCTTTCTTACTCTTCCATAAAAATTCATGCTTCAGCAATTTCAGCAGACTACAATACTGATCCACCTGTCTTCTCTCATCCTCTCCTAAAGCAGTTCCTAAGGGGAATTAAAAACATCAATCCTCCAAGAAAACCACCAGTGCCTACATGGGACCTTAACTTCATGCTGGAAAAGTTAACTCTACCTCCCTTTGAACCAGCAGCATCTTCAGAGTTACAGTTCCTGTCTTGGAAGACTGCCTTCCTTCTGGCCATAACCTCAGCAAGAAGAGTATCTGAATTGCAGGCACTCATGGCAGTACAACCATTTCTTATATTTCATCAGGACAGAGTCTCCTTGAGAACCAATCCTTCATTCATACCTAAGGTGGTATCCAGGGTCTCATTGAACCAAGCTATTCACCTGCCTACCTTCTTTCCAGATCCGCAAAACAAGGGAGAAAAACTTCTGCATACCCTGGACATTCACAGACAGTTACGCTACTACTTGGACAGAACTAAGACTTTCAGGAAAAACTGACCAGCTGTTGGTAGCATATGCTGCAGGCATTCAAGGCAAAGCAATTTCCAAACAGACAATTTCAAAATGGATAGGAAATTGCATTCGATTTTGCTACTCTTATCATGGAAAAACTGTGCCAGCTAACATCGGGCCTCATTCCACCAGAGCCACAGCCACTTCCACAGCCTTTTTAAGAGGGGTGGCTACCAAGGACATTTTAGAAACTGCTACATGGAGCTCCGTGCATACATTTTCCAAGCATTACAATTTGCCCTTATATTCCAGATCCAGAGCAGGCTTTGCTACGGCAGTCCTGCAGGGCATTTTAGCTACACCATCATTTTCTTAGATCCTACCACCCCTAGCTTGGCTATGGTATTCTACCCATATGTAAGGACTGCAGATGCATCCTTGAAGGACATAGTACAGTTTTGTACCTACCATAAATGTAGATGTCCGATAGGTATGCATCTGCAGTCAGGTTTTCCCTCCCTCCTTCCCCTCTGTGGTATTTCTTGGGTACTTATCCTTCTTATAGCTAGCTGGGGTTATCTATTATGGTGTATTTGTTTTTTATTACTGTGCATGTTTGGAATATTTTGCATTTCTCCAAATTTAGCCTTCCTTAGAGGGCACCTGGCATCTGGGGCAAGAAAAACTGAGGAAGATGGCGTCTGCTGACTCTGTTATACCCCAGGCGCTCTGACGTCGGGGAAAGGGCGACATCAGTCGACGCCGGACCCAGACTTTGGAATCTGGCCGACCGAAGGGCTGCCTGAGGCAGGACAACCCATATGTAAGGACTGCAGATGCATACCCATCGGACATCTACATTTATGGTAGGTTCAAAACTGTACTTTCCCCTCATCTCTGTTTTCAGAAGAGTTTATTGGGTGGGCCCAGCAGGTAGAACTTAATCAGGCAGGTCCACAGTAATTTTACAAAGGGAGCAAACTTGTACTGCATATTCATCTTACCTTGCTTGAGGAGTATGGGCAGTTGAAGGTCCTTATACTAAAACAGAACAGTTCTGTTTTTAATATTTTTTGTATCTAAATTGTGTTTTCTTACTGTATTGTCTACTGTGCATAGTCTTTCCTCAATGTTTTAAAGTATATGACTGTAAACTGGAAAATGTTTTTCTCTTCAGTGCATTGCTTTTCTTTTTGGCGCTTTTATCCATGGGCCTGCAATGAAAAATGGTTTGTTTTTGCCCAGTCAACAGTGGTTCACAATTATTTTCAATCTGGCCAAGGGCATTTACTGCAGGCTTCCCCAAAGACTGGATTTGATCACACAAGACATGGCTGTTTCATAGCACCCCAGCCTAGAAACTTGTCAGTTTCCTCCCTGTATGGCAGCATTTGATGTCTTTAATACATTTTTATTTTCGGTGGACATGCAGCGGGTATTGAAGGAGGCTAAAAAAAATATTGGTAGGAAGTTATACTTGTGCATGTGGGACAGATTTTTTTCTAGTTTGTGCTAGTTCAATAACCATGCCTCGTTCTTCATTGTTTAAGTTAGTCCTCTGGCTTTTCTTATTCATCTGTCAAGGTTTATAGGTCATCATTTGTGCTTGTCAGCCCTTAACTTAGATCCTTCTGTTGTTTGTAACCATCCTCAAATGTTTTTTTGAAAGGGGTGCTGCATGTTCCCCCACCTAGAAAACGGGTTGCTGTTCCTGGGGAGCTTAACTTTGTGCTTGAAAAGCTGTTTTTTTTTTTTTTTTTTCCCATTTGAACCAGCTCATCTGGTTGAATTGATGTTTTTAACATGGAAGACCGTTTTAATTATCATTCTCACTTCTGCTAGGACAGTATCCGAGTTAGAAGCAATCATGGCGAGTCAGTCCTCATTTTTCACAAGGGCTTTTTTTTTTTTTTTTTTTTTTTTTTTTTTTTTTTTTTTTTTTGTTGAAGGAACTCTTCATTTATGCCTAAAGTGGTATCATTTTACCTTGAGCCAGACTATTAATCTCAGTCTTTTCTGAACCCAAGAACATGGGAGAAAAGATGCTGCACAGTCTGGATGTCCACAGGAAGCTCAGATACTACTACCTAGACAATTCTTAAGCCATTATAGGTTCATAGGTTCACACTAGGCTATCTGCCCTAGGGCATTTATAAGCCTAGCCAGAGTGTGTTTGGCTTTCCCCACCCATTTTAAATTAATTTTGCTATGCCCTTTTTCGAGGTTAGTATACTGTGCCTCTGTCTAACAGTGACACAGAAGTGATACCTGGGGTAAACCTATGATCTCCCATCCACTCATCAAGATTCCTCTTGAAGAGTGTCAATGAGGGACTCTGTCTAACCTGGACTGGGATTTTATTCCAGAGTGAAGGGAGCCTCTGGGTTATGAATCTGTCCCTCCAGCATGTCCTATTTATTTCAGTGCTGAGGTTCACGTCTCTCGAGCGAGTGGCTCGATGGGATTTGGATTTTCTGAGGTACAGCATATCCATTAATTCCGGGTTGGACATTGCTTTATACGTCAGGCACAGATCGCCTCTGAGCAGGCGGTATGCCACTGAGTACAGCTGGAGTTTCTTTAACCGGGCAGCATATGGCATCTGTTTGAGCCCATTGATCCTCTTGGTGAGGTACTTTTGGGGTCTTTCCAGTTGCTGCAGGTGTCTGGTAAGGTACATCCCAAAAGGGGCATTGTACTCAATTATGGGCCTGATGAGGGATGAGTAAAGAGGCACAATGACCTCCCCTGATCTAGATGTGAATCCCTTCATGATTAGGTGGGCTATATAAAATGTTTTTCTAACCACTTTGGCCACGTGGTTGTCAAATGAGAGATTGCTATCAACTTGGGTCCCCAGGTCCCTAATTACTTCTGTACTTAATGGATTACCACCTATGTGGTAATTTGTGGGCACTTTGTTTTTGCCAAAGGGGATGACTATACACTTTTTGACGTTTCGCTTGAGGCCATGGCTCTGGCACCAGTTGTCTGTTTCTATGAGGCCCTTTTGGAGGATGCTTGTGTCGGCTGGAGAGTCGATTATGACACCCAGTTTGCAGTCATCTGCGAACTTGGTCAGCCACAGTCCTTCCGTGTTGGCCTGTACCTCCGAGAAATATATACCGAACAAGAGAGGTCCCAGGACTGAGCCTTGTGGGACGCCACTTGTAACTGGTTTGGAGTCTGACATGGCTCCAGCAATTCTAACCATATGGGTTCTGTCCTTGAGCCAGTTTGCAACCCATCTAGTGACATAGGGGTTTATATTTAAGCTGTTGAGCTTATCTATAATGCCCGAGTGGAGTATTGTATTGAAGGCTTTTGCGAGGTCCAGGTAGGCTGTGTGGACCACCTTCCCCTCGTCAATGGCCTTGGTGATGGTTTCAAAGAAATCGACCAGGTTTAAGAGGCAGGATCTGCCCCTAACAAAGCCGAACTGGGTAGGATCCAGTGTCTGTAGGTCCCCAATATCTTTATTTATGAGGTCCATGATGATCCTTTCCATAGCTTTGCAGACCAAGCTAGTCAGGCTTATGAGGCGATAGTTTCTAGGATCCGTTGAGGCACCACCTTTGTGGAGAGGGACGACTGTTGCTGTATGCCACTCTTTGGGTACATATCCTGTAGTAAGGCTGAGATTGAACAGTAGTTTTATGTTTGGGTTTAGCTCTTCTTGGAGTTCATGTAGGACGCAGCCTGGGACACCGTCTGGTCCCATTGATGCTGTGTTTTTTGCTTTGGAGAGGGCGGCTCTTACCTGAGCATCTGAGATGTCAGGGGGGCAGCACTCTGCTGGAATTGATATTTGCCCTTTTGGTGGGGAGGGGGGGGGGGTTAATTGATATTTGCCCTTTTGGTGGTGGGGGGGGGTAGAAGTTTGCGCTGAGCCTATCAGCTAGGATGTTGGCAATGTCTGTGGGTTCGGTGTATTTTTTGTCATTTTGGACTAATTCTGAGCATATCTGGGAATTCCCACCCAGGTTCCTAACATAACTAAAGAAAGCCTTGTGATTATCCTTAGTGTCCTGTGCAATTTTTCTCTCGACGCTGGCCTTAGATGATTTTATGAGTGCCCGTAGTTTTTTGCTAATGTTGATCAGAGATGCCTTCCCTTTTAGGGAAAAGCTGATTAGCTGTCTGTCTCCTATGAAAGTAAGAGGAAAGGACAACCAGTGCCAAAGTAATCTATATGGTTGTCTCATGCTATTGCTTTTTATTAACCATAGTAAGCCAGTTCCGGGCAGGTCCCCAGCCTATTCCACTGGGGCCTTGGCTTCATTGGTGGCTTTCTGGAAAGGGGTGGACTCCAGAAGTAATAGTCTAGAGAAAGCAGCTTTGTCCTTTGTCCATACATTTGAAGAGCACTACAAAGTGAGGGCAAGGAATCCTGAATTTAGTTTTTTTTCCTCCTCCCTCCTCCATTTCTAAGCTGTTGGTAAACAACCTAAATGGCTTAGGCTACTGCAACACTGATTTAATGTTGAACGTGGTGCAGATGTTCTTGTTTCACTGTTGCAGTCATTACATTTGCGTTATCTGCCTGCAGGTAGCCCTCAGCCAGCCTGATCATCAAAGTCTTGGGTCCTGCGTCAGATGCGGTCTCTTCTTCCATGACGTCAGGGGTATAAAGCATGCATCCGATGCCATTACATCAGTCTTTCTTATCGCACGATGCCCGGAGCAGCTCGCACGTGCCGGTCAGACGACTCCTGAAATTTGCTTTTGAGTTTCAAATCCAAAGTCTTCAAAAAAGCTATGTACTCTATTGGGGATCCTTTTTCTTGCTCTAAACCGATGTCAGTAAAAGTTAACTGTATCACTTGTGGAAAGCAAATACCTCAAAGATTTTCATTTGTACTGCATTCCTTGCTTAGGCCTAGACCACGACGTCCCTCGTCGGATTTGCGCCTTATTCAATCCTCTAAGTATTCATCGTCCATTTATATTTGCATCAAACTATTTCGGTACTCTGTTTAATTATCCAGAAATTGCTTCAGTAAGCCATCCGACTACCGACATTCCGAAAAAACATCAAGACAGAGACAGACCACATGGGTCCAAAGCTGCCGACGCTTCCGTTAAGCTAGTTGCCAGTTCGCCGGTACTCAGTGAGGCGCTTTCGCAGACCCTGATAACCGCTACTTCAGATTCGCAGGCCTCTACTGAGACAATTTCGGAGTCTGGTATGCCGCAAGATGCTTCTTCGACTATGGAACCTGCGAATGTCTCTACCTTGGATGGGTCCGGAGCCGCTTTGCAGGCACCGGCTTCTGAGGGTGTATTCAGGCCTACTGACTTGCATTTCAAACAGACGCCATCTTCTTCTTCAAGGCCTAAAATTCGACCCACGCCTAGAAAACAGATGTCCAAACCGCATGGTCAGGCCCATATGCCTAAAAAACAAATAAGAATGGCTGAAGACCTTATTACTCTAATTAGGGGAAGCCAGCCTTCTCCCTGTAAGAGACCTAGAACTGATTTAACTTCTGATTCTTCTGATCAGGATTCTGAAATTTCTGTTTCTTCTGATGGCCAGGATTTGCCCTTATCTACCTATGAAGATTCTAATGCAGAGGACTCTATACCCTCTGCTTCTCTTCCAGAAGAGTTTTCTTTTGGTGAAACCTTGCACACTCTTAGGGAGCATTTCCGTTGGGGAAAGCCAGGATTACTCTGACTCCAAAAAAGGCTTAGGGAATTCTTACTCCTACCTCAACACACAGGCCCTTAGCTATCCCTCCTGTACTGGACATTGTAGACTATGCCGTCTTGGAATCTAGCCTGGCCCCAGACACTTTACCTCCGGCTCCCAGGAAACCTGACCGGTATTGTAACTCTCACAAGTTCCTCTTTAAGAATCCTACTGCGGACCCAGAGACCATCTCATTGGTACCCAAAGGCATTAAGGCTACTACTGCCAAAAACCCTACTCCCTCTGATAGAGATTCCAGGGCCCTGGACAGATGGGGTAAGAAGGTATACACTTCTGCTACTTAGGCCATTAGGGCCTTATACTGCCAGTATTATATGTATCAGCAGCATGTTATTGGGCTACTTAAACAGGAAATTATGTTGATTCCTGACTGTGCTGAAAATTAAAGAATTACAGGATTTAATACATTTTGCTGAACAAGTTGGTAAACGTACTTTGCAATGTGGTTATGACTCTTTAGAAGCATCTTGCAGGGCTGCTGTCACTGGGTCTGTTCTTAGAAGGCATGCTTGGGATAAGGAGCAAAATTTGCCATATCATGTTAACGCTAAATTACTGGATGCTCCGTTAAACCAAAACTGCCTGTTTGACAACAAAGCAGAAGTAGTACTTAAAAAGATGGAGGAAAAAGCTAAATCTATGCAAACTGTAAAGATTTCCTGCAAGTATAGCCTCCCAGATTTAGTAGGCATTGGCCTTCTAAGAATTGGTCCTTTCCTGTCTCTTCTAGGCCTTCAGTCCAAACCCAGGAACAGCAGACCACCTAGGCTACAGTTTCAAGGTACGGCTCCCATTTCCAAAGCTGGAAGTAGTAAGACACCCCTCTATGGTAAACTGTCACAATGACTTGACCTTAAAAACCTTCCAAGCCCTGCTCAACTGTCTGCTCCCTTAGGGGGAAAGATCGCCCTGCATGCAAAAAACTGGGAACTCGTTACTCAAGACAAACTGGTTTTAAATATAGTTTCCCAAGGACACAGATTCCAGTTCCACACCTTACCGATCCCAAACGGGTGGCCAGACCTACCCCCAAATCAGTGGGCAGAGGCTCAACAGCAGGTTCTGTCTCTTCTAAGTATCAGGGCTGTTCAACCTGTCCCAACAGAGGAATGGGGACAAGGTTTTTACTCAAGACTTTTCCCTGGTACCCAGAAAAGACAACTCCTGGCGTCCTATCCTGGACCTCTCTGTTCTAAACACCTTTTTGGTAATCCCAAAATTCAAAATGCTAACTCTTCATCAGCTGCTTCCTATACTAGGCAAAAATGCCTGGTTGGCAACATTGGACTTAAGGGAAGCTTACCTGCACATTCCAATAAGGGAATCTTGCAGAAAATAGCTACGCTTCAGAGCAGGCTACATGCACTATCAGATGTTCTTCGTGTTTCACTGTTGCAGTCATTACATTTGGGTAATCTGCTGGCAGGTTGCCCTCAGTCGGCCTGAATTCCAAAGTCTTGGGTCCTGCGTTGGTTGCTGTCTCATCTTCCATGACGTCAGGTCGTCAGGGGTATAAAACAAGCAGCCGATGCCATTTTCCTTAGTCTGTCTTGCCGCGCGGTGCCTGAAGCAGAAGTATTTCGCAAGTGCCAGTCGGCCGACTCCTGAAATATTCGAGTTTGAGTTTCAGAACCAAAGTCGAAGTACCCCATTTGGGGAACTTTTTTTCTTGCTCCATTCCAATATCAGAAAAAGTTAATGGTATTACTTGTGGAAAGCAAATACCTCGTAAGGATTTCCATTTATACTGTATTCCTTGCCTAGGCCCTGATCACAACGTGCCTAGCTGTCGGTTTTGTGCTAGATTTAACCAACGCACTATTAAGGGTTGGTATATTTTTGCCTAAGTATTTTGGAAACAGATTTAACTACCCAGAAATGTCGTCGGATAGCAGTCAGACTACCGGAGTACATAAAAACCGCTAAGAAAGGTACAGAGAGAGAGAGAGAGTCGAGGTCCAAAACTGACGACGAAGCTTCTCCTAATCCATTCGCCAGTACTCAGTGAGGCGCTTTCGCAGCCCCTGTTACCCGCTACTTTCAAGTCGCAGGCCCCTACCGACACCCATGTGGAGTCCGGCATGCCGCAAGATACCCACGGATGTATCTCCCTTGGATGGGTCCGGAGCCGCTGAGCAGGCACCAGCTTCTGAGGGGTGTATTCAGGCCTCAACATTTTTATATCAAACCGACGACAGCTGCAAAACCAAAGACAAAAGCAACTTGTAAAACTAAAAAACTGATGCATGAGCCACGTGCATAGGCCTCTGTGCCTAAAAAACAGATCATCAAAATGGCTGAAGACCTTATTACTTTGATCAGGGATTCCCATCCCCCTCCAGATAAGAGGCCTAGGCAAGACACTGATTATGAATCGTCAGATCAGGTTTCTGTTTCATCTGATTCCTCTTCTGATCAGGAATTATCTATACCTCCCTATGAGGATTCTGATGCAGAGGAGTCTCTTCCATCTGTATCACCTCCTGAGGATTATTCATTTGGAGAAACCTTGCATACTTTGAGGGAGCATTTTCACTGGGAGAGTCAAGATTTCTCAGAATCAAAAAAGAGGCTCAGGAATTTCCTTCTCCATCAGCACAGGCCTTTTGCCATACCCCCTGTTTTAGACATTGTGGATGATGTGTTTTCGGAGTTGAGCTTGACCCCTGACTCCTTACCTCCGGCTCCCATCAAGCCTGACCAATATTACAGGGTCCCTGACTCGCACAAATTTTTATTTAGAAACCCTGCTGCTGATCCTGAAACTATTTCACAGGGTCCAAAGGGAGTTAAGGCCCCAACAGCAAAAAATCCTACCCCCTCTGACAGAGATTCAAGGGTACTGGATAGATGGGGAAAAAAGGTTTATACACCTGCAACCTTGGCAATTAGGGCCTTAAACTGCCAGTTTCATATGCTCAAGTATCAACAACATGTTATGGGATTGCTGAAACAGAAAATGATGATGATTTCTGAGTGTGCAGAAAATAAAGAATTACAGGAATTATTGCATGCAGCTGAACAGGTTGGAAAGCATACTTTGCAATGTGGTTTTGATTCCTTAGAGGCCTCCTGCAGGGCTGCAGTTACTGGATCTGTGATTAGAAGGCATGCCTGGCTAAAGGAACAAAATTTGCCTGATCATGTTAAAGCTAAATTACTGGATGCACCTTTACAGCATGATACTCTGGTATTAAGGCAGAAGAGGTTTTAAAGAAAATGGAAGACAAAGCTAAGTCTATGCAAACTGTAAAAGACTTCTTACAAGTGCAGTCACCAACATTCAGTAGACACTGGCCTACAAAAAACTGGTCCTTTCCTGTGTCAGACAGAGCTCAAAGGGGAAAATCCAGACGCCCTAAGGGTTCCAGATACCAGGTACAAGATTTATACAGGTCAAAGCAATGGGGCGCTTCTACCTCCAAATCTGGAGGAGGTAAAGCGCAAACCTACAGAAAACAGTCCCAATGACTTCCCTCTGCCTTCACCAAGCACTTATCTTTTGGCAGCACCCTTAGGGGGAAAATTAGCACTTTTTGCTCAAAATTGGCAGTTAATAACCCAGGACAAGTGGGTGCTAAACGTAGTATCACAGGGATACAGATTCCATTTCCATACTCTGCCAATGGCAAACGGTTGGCCAGACCTGCCAAAAAATCAATGGGCAGAGGCACAGAAAAGGGTTACGTCCCTCATGGATATAGGGGCTATTCAGCCAGTACCAGAACAGATTTTACTCTAGACTGTTCTTGGTACCCAGAAAGGACCAGGCCTGCCGGCCAATACTGGATTTATCGATTTTGAACACATATCTGGGCATTCCAAAAGTCAAAATGCTGACTTTGCAGCAGCTTCTGCCCATGCTGGGCAAGAATGCTTGGCTGGTGACATAAGACCTAAAAGAGGCATACCTGCATGTCCCAGTAAGGCAGTCATGCAGAAGATACCTCCGATTCAAGGCTGTCTTAATGCATTACCAATTCTCTGCACTGCCCTTTGGCTTATCTACTGCGCCCAGGGTCTTTACAAAGTGCATGGCACCAGTAATTGCATTTTGCAGACAAAAGTATACAAATCTATGCTTACTTGGACGACTGTCTTATTCAAGCAGAGAACAAGGACATTCTTTTTCAACACCTGGTGTTTGTGAAAAGGCTTCTAACATGCCTAGGGTACACAATAAACGAAAAGAAATCACAACTGGTGCCCTCTCAAAAGATAACATTCCTGGGTGCAAGCTTGAATACAACTGCCCAGATGGCTTACCTCACGCCAGACAAACAAAGGCAACTGACTACTTACTTCAAACTGATGGCAAAAAAACCCCAGTTATCTGCAAGACAAATTCTGCAGGCTTTGGGCTTCTTGGCATCCTGCATCTTACTGATTCCATATGCAAGACTGCATATGAGGAATCTTCAAAAAAGTTTATGAAGTCAACATTGTCACAGTCTGGAAACAATGATTCCTCTCATTCCCTGCCTACAACAGGAGTTTCTATGGTGGACAAAGGCATGTCACCAAAACATGGGACGGGCCTTCACTCTACCCCCTGCCAGCCAAACCTTAACAGACGCATCAGATTATGCCTGGGGGGCCCACATATGAAGTTGCATTCAGGGCATATGGACCCCAAAACAAATGCATCTACATATCAACCATAAATAGATGCTAGCTGTTCAAAATGCCCGGACAGCCTTCAAGGACTTATTTCATCCAGGACAACTACTAATAAAGACGGACAGCACCACAGTCATGTGGTATATAAACAAGCAAGGGGGCACGCACTCATACCCCCTTTACAGATTAGCCATGGCACTGTGGGACACAGCTTTGACTTACCAAATACATCTTCAAGCTCTGCTCCTGCCAGGAAAACAAAATACTCTGGCAGACTATTTAAGCAGAAACCTTATGGATCCTCACGAGTGGAAACTAGATCCACAAGTCTTCAGCATGATAAAGAAATGGGGGAGACCAGACATAGATCTATTTGCCTCTCCTCAAAATTATCAATTGAAAAGATTCTGCACCAGGACTTATCACAGACAAGCATGGAAAGTGGACACCCTATCCGTTTACGCCTTTCCTCCTCTGCCTCTTCTTCCCAAGGTCCCCTTAAAAGTCAGACGAGAAACCAAAGATGATACTAATTGCCCCGGACTGGCCCCGCTAATTCTGGTACCCAATCCTAAGGAATTTGTCTCTACCCAGCTTGGACCTTACCTCAGACCTCAACTTCTGTCCCAACAAAACAATCAGATCCTGCACAATTAAATCCAGACACTGAACTTGGCAGCATGGCTGATCATGTAGTTACACAAACAACACCTCTCAGTAAAGCTGTGATGGATGCCATTTTGGAAGCCAGAAGGCTTAGTACTAGAAAATCTTGTGCTGATAAATGGAAGAGATTCTGTGCTTGTAATCGAGCACAAGGAACTGATACAGCAGAACCAAATATTCCTCAGATATTACAATACTTGACTGAGATGCTTGACAAAGGCCTATCTTTCTCATCAATAAAAATCCATGCCTCTGCCATTTCGGCTCATTACAATACAGAGCCACCAATCTTTTCTCATTCTTTACTAAAGCAGTATCTTAGAGGGGCCAAAATTTTAAGGCCTCCTAGAAGATCGCCAATACCTGCATGAGACCTCAATTATGTGTTTGAAAAGCTCACCCTGCTTCCATTTGAACCAGCTGCTACTGTTGATATACCGTTCTAATCATAGAAAACCGCTCTGCTACTAGCAATTTCAGCAAGAGTAGTCACGGAGCTACAGGCCGTCATGGCTGTGGAGCCTTTTATCATATTTTACCCAGACAGGGTGTCTCTGAGGACAAATCCAACATTTATGCCTAAGGTGGTGTCCAGTGTGGCTCTTAACCAAACTATTCATCTGCCATCCTTTTATCCAAATCTGCAGAACGAGGGAGCGAATTCTGCATTCCTTGGACGTACACACAGCTAGGAGTCTACTTGAGCAGGACTAAAGCTCGAAGAAAAACTGAGCAGTTACTAGTGGCATATGCTGCAGGATCAGAAGGAAAGGCTAAAAGTGGATAAGCCACTGCATTCGTTTCTGCAACTGACACCATGGTAAACCTGTGCCCAAGGGCATTAGGTCTCATTCCACCAGAGCTGCAGCTACTTCAGCAGCCTTTCTCAGAGGAGTACCAACCAAAGACATTCTAGAGGCTGCAACTTGGAGTTCTGTTCACACCTTTACAAAGCATTATCATTTGCCTCTCCTGCTCCAAGTCCAGGGCAGGCTTTGCCACTGCAGTTCTGCAGGGCATTATAGCCGCACCTAATGCTGATTAGCTCCAGCCTCCCAACCATAGCTTTGGGATTCTACCCAAATGTAATGACTGCAATAGTGAAACTTGAACATAGTACAGTTGTAGCAGCTTCTAGGATGTACCTGGTAGTAACACCTCTGAGAAAGGCTGTTGAAGAAGATACAGCCCTGGTGGAATGTGATCTTATCCCCTGTGGGGTAGGTTTTCCATGGTGCTTATAGCAGAAATGAATGCAATGGCCTATCCACTTAGAAATGGTTTGCTTTGAAATGGCCTTCCCCTCTGCCCCTGCAGCAAAGGCACCTAGCAGTTCAGGTTTTCTGAGAGGCTTAGTCCTGTCCAAATAAAATCTAAGTTGTCTGTGCACGTCCAAAGAGTGCAGTATTCTTTCTCCTTTGTTCTGTGGATTAGAAAAGAAGGTTGGCAAATTAATAGACTTATTAAAGGCTACACTGGATACCACCTTGGGCATAAAGGACAAACTGGTCCTGAGGGACACCCTGTCTGCACGGAAGATGATCAAGGGCTCCACTGCCATGAGGGCCTGTAATTTAGACACTCTTCCTGCTGAAGTGATGGCTAGAACAAAGGCTGTTTTCCAAGAAAGGGATTTCAACTCTGCAGTTGCAGCTGGCTCAAAAGGAGGTAGAGTGAACTTTTACAATACATAGTTAAGGTCCCAGGCTGGAGTAGGGGCTCTCCTGGGTGGTCTTAAATGTTTGGCCCCTCTGAGGAATTGCTTCAGCAGGGGCTGAGAAGAGGGATGGCTCAGTATTATAATGTGCTGAAATGGCTGAGGCATGAATTTTAATAGAGGAGAAGGAAAGGCCCTTGTGAAGCATCTCTGTTAGAATTGAAGAATATGCGGTAAGCTGGGCACTATAATGCCGCCCCCCCCCCCCCCCTGCTCCAGAAACAGTATCTTTTCCACTTTTCATCATAGGATTTTCTAGTACTAAGCCTCCTTGCCTCCAGAATGACATCCAGCAATTGCTTACTGAGGGATGGTATTGGAGAGCTCAGGTAATTAGCCAGGCTACAAGGTTCAGGGTTTGAAGCTGGGATTGCAGAATCTGGCCCTCCTGCTGAGACAGCAGGGAGGGGGTCTGAGGCAGGTGCCATGGTTCCAGCAGTGATATACTGCGCAAGAGGGGGTACCATTGTTGGCGTGGCCAGTCTGGTGCAATGAGTATTGTCCTGTTTGATCTTTAGAAGAACTTTCGAGAGGAGAAGCAGAGGGGGGAAAGGCATAACCCGAGAGGCTTTCCCAGGTGAAAGATAGGACATCCACTTTCCAAGCTTGTCTGCGGGGGAGTCCTTGTGCAGAATTTGTCCAGTTGGTAGATTTGAGGGGAGGCAAACAGGTCTATCTCTGGGCTCTCCCATTTGTTTCTCAAAATGTTGAATATCTTTGGTTCCAGTTTCCACTCGTGTGAGTCCATGAGATTTCTGCTTAGGTCGTCTGCCAGTGAATTTAGCTTGCCCGGCAGGAATTGAGCTTGTAGGTGCACTTGGGTAGCTCAAGGCTGTGTTTCACAGAGCCATGGCTAGTCTGCAGAGAGGGTACGAGTGGGTTTCCCCCCTGCCTGTTTATGTACCACATAACAGTGGTGTGTCTTTACCAATAATTTTCTTGGAAGACTGTGGCCCTCGAAGGCTGTCGGAGAATTCTGTACAGCTAACATTTCTTTTTGATTGATATGCAGGTGCATTTGACTCTCGTTCCATTTGCCCTGAATGCACTGCCCTGCCAAGTGAGCCCCCATGCATAGTCTGATGCGTCTGTTGTTAGGGTTTGGGTGGCAGGGGGTAGAGTGAATGTCAGTCCCTTTGTTGTGGTAGCAGGCCTCTGCCCACCGCCGAAGGAAATCTGTCTTTATACAAGGAATGACAGGAATCCTTGATTCCAGATCCTGAGAATGTTGACACCATAGGCTTTTTAGATACCATTGTAGTTTCCTCATATGCAGTCTTGCATATGGAATTAGTAGGATGCAAGAGGCCATGAACCCCAGGGCTTACAGTATTTTCCTTGCAGATAGCTGGGTCTTTGTGGCCAGTAGTTTGAAGTAGGCTGTCAAATAAACTTGTTTCTCTGGCATGAGGTTGGCCATTTGGGAAGTTTGTTCAAGCTTGCTCCCAGGAATACAATTTGTTGGCAGGGTACTAGGTGAGATTTATTTTCGATTATGGTGTACTCCAGTGAGGTTAGCAGTTTCTTTACAAATGCTAGATGATTTAATAGTATGTCCTGGCTTTCTGCCTGAATTAGACAATCGTCCAGGTATGGGCATATTTGAATATGTCTTTGCCTGCAGAATGCAATGACTGGAGCTAGGCACTTTGTGAATACCCTAGGCGCAGAAGATAAGTCAAAGGGCAGTGCAGAGAAAGCACAGCCGTGTACACTTAACATAAATGTAGATGTTCGAGTGTATTCAATGTTGCAGTCATTACATTTGGGTAATCTGCTGGCAGGTTGCCCTTAGTCGGCCTGAATTCCAAAGTCTTGGGTCCTGCGTCGGATGCTGTCTCCTCTTCCTTGACGTCAGGTCGTCAGGGGTATAAAACAAGCAGCCGATGCCATTTTCTTTAGTTTTTCTTGCCCCAGATGTCACGTGCCTCCAAAAAGGTAGCAAAAATATATATGTATAAAAACTATATATACATGCATCAATATAAACTTTACCTTCATCTACAAGCAAATACACCACATAGGTTGAAGATAGAGAAGGAAAGATAAACTCCAGAATGAAAGGGGGATGGAGGGCGGGTAACCTGGACTGCAACAGTGAATACACTCTAACATCTACATTTATGGTAACTGTACACAACTATACTTTATGAAAGCTAATTTACCTAACAGATGATGTAATATCTCGCCTACATTCATAACTGATGGTTTCAGAGCCGATCCCTCTGCTCCGACTCGGCCACTATATAGTAGAACGAAGTCTCTAATTGGCTGGGCTACCCCTTATCCCACAATGCACCACGCCTGCTTCCCCAGATCTCGTTTGCCGCTTTTCAAGCTAGACGTGGTCTCGATTTGGCTGGAGCTAAGTAGTTTTTTTGGTTACTTTTTGGTCTTTTGACCTAGGGGTTTCTTCATAAATTTAACAAACAGCTGTTTTAACAGCTTTACGTGTGTGTGTAAACTTTTTTGGTGTGATTGATATTTTTTTCTATTTACCGGGCAAAGCCTGTTTAAGTTAGAGGGCCCTTGCCTTTATTTGTGTGGGGGTGTGCTAAATTTGTCTTGTGTACGTTCTATCGGGCTAATCCCGTTTAAGTTAGAGGGCTTCTGCCCGTTTTGGGTGCTGTATCTCGGGCCAGTCCCATTTGAGTCAAAGGGCTCGTGCCCTACTGAAGGTTGTTTTTTTCATTGTGGTAAAACTGTGGTGTGACAGGATGTCCAAAGAGCAGAAGTCTGGTTTTAAAAAGTGCACCAAGTGTAACTACAAAATGTCTATTACCGATAGCCATGCTGTTTGTGTATATTGTTTAGGACCGAAACATTTACAGGAAACATGTAGTGTTTGTCATGCTTTTTCCTCTAGGGTCCTTCAAGAATGTAAAAATAAGTTGATACTTAAGGGCCTTATTAAGCCCTCCTTTGAGGAAGCTTTGGCTTATCCTTCCTCTCCAGCTTCTAAAAAGAAAAGGTCGTCGGCTCCGACCAGTCCGTCGGAACCGACTTCCAAGAAGCATAGGTCGACCTCTTCTTCCTCTGCTCCAATGGCTTCGGAGCCTCAGGTGGAAGGGTCTGCCTCGATACCTCTTTCCTCGGCTCCATTGGTGTCGGAGCCGCAGGTTGGGGGACCGAGAGGCGAATCATCTGCTTCGGCTCCGTTGGTCTCGGAGCCGTTGGAGGTGTGCAGCTCAGACTCTTCCCCCCTCGGCCCCAAAGTCCCCTTCAGCGCCGATACTTACACATACGGTTCCAGATCCGGTGCCGATAGTGTTGGAGCCGTTTCGGAGCCGGTCCCCTGGTCTTTTGGAGCCAAGAGAAGTCGTCTCGGCCCCCATCTATTTCCTCTAAATCCTCCAGGTTTGTCTGACTCAGATTTGGACAGAGTTATCCAGAGGCTTTTCCAGTCCCCGGTTTTTGCAAAAATGGTCTCTGCTCCAGCCCACTCGGCTCCGGAGCCGATCTCCACTTCAACACATCCTATTCCTCCTCCAACCTCCTCGAAGCCGTTGGAGTCGGTGATGGTAGAGCAGAGCAGAGTCGTCCAGTCGGAACCGAGACTCCCTCGGAGCCCCTCTGTTCCGACCATCATTCCTACCCTGTCCTTGGCGTCCGGGTTCGGTACCGGGACTTCCTCGGTCGGGGCTGAGGGGAACACTTTGGAACTGGTAGCTTCGGTGCCTAGTCTTCCCCTCGGAGCGTCTGCCACAGGGATTCCCGGTACCGTCGTGGTCTCTCAGCCGGTATCCTCCGTAGAGTCTGGAGGTCCTGCTTTTGAGACCATGAGGAGTGCACTGGCCATGTCCTTGCCGGCTCAGCAAGTCTCTACCTCACCGTTCCTAGACTTGGGAACTGGTGCTTCTGGTGTGCTTCATTCCCACGACAGCGGGGCCCCAGGGTCTGAGGATACCCGCTTGGGGGGGGTTCCCTTCTCCCGGGAGGTCCTTCTGAATCCGCTTCGGATGAACCTCCAAGGAAGAAATTGTGCAAGAGGAAGCACATTGACTCCCAGGATGAGTCTATCACATCAGATACTGACCTCGATGATGCGGAGGGGTCCGCAAAATCGTCCTCGGATGATGTCTCATTCTCAGGTATCCTCGAGATACTGAGACAGAGAGGCGATTGGCAGTCCAAAACCCCTTCCGCAGAGGAGTCAGTCTTCCTCAAGGCTTTTGGGGCCCAGACCTCCACCTCCTGGGTGTCTCCACCCTTCGATGAATTGCTAGATTTAGTTTCTCGAAGGGTGTGGGAACACCCTGATTCTGTGGAACCGGTGCCCGCCAGGCCTAACAAGTTCCTCTCAGCCCCTCCTCAAAAGGAATTTTTGACCAAAGGAGTTGCAGTAGATGCGATGGTGGTGGCATCTGCCACTCAGCAGGACGTGGCAGAGGCTTCAACGTCTATTCACCCTCCTAATAAGGATTCCAGGAGCATGGATAGGTACGGAAGCGCACATTCTTCAGCGGCCTTTACCCTGCGGTCGCTGAATTACCTTTGTCATTTCACCAGGCTCCAAAGGGACCTCCTCAAAGAGTTAGGAGAGTCTCTTACGGGTAACCTTCCTGAGGCGTTAGCCCAAACTGTTGGCGCCCAGATGACTACCCTATCTTCGATAGTCAACTCGTCCATGAGGCTCATCTCATATGCGGCCAAAGCGGTGAGTAGAGCAGCAGGAACAGGCGTGGCTCTTAGAAGACACGCCTGGTTACGCTTGTGTCCCTTTGCGGAGGCTTTTAAGTCTTCCTTCACCGACGCCCCTTTTGATGGGTCCTCCCTGTTTGGACCCAAGGTGAAGGACACACTGACTCGGTGCGAGCAGGAGGGCAAGACCTTGACTGCCGTGGGGGCCCGTTTTTCCGCTCCTTCTAGACCTTACCCCAAGGCCCAGAGAGGAGGGAAAATGTGGTTCAGGAAATCTCAAAGGTCTGTCCCTACTCCACCGAGTGATCCCCCCTCTAGAGGCAGGGGGGAGGGGGAATTCAGGAAGATGCCGCCCCAGAGGCGGCAGAGGCCCCCGTAACTCTGGAGACCGTGATTCCTTTCGTGGTCCATCCTACGCTCCCCGTCCCTGAGACGTGGCCCGACTGCGCATCTCCGGAGCCAGTCGGTGGTCGATGTTCTTCATTCCACATTGTTGCAGTCCTAACTATTGGGTAGTCCGCTGTCCAGTCGGCCCGAATACCAAAGTATATGGCTGACGTCGGTCACGGCGCATTAGACTGACGTCAGTACGTCAGGGTACTAATGCGCATGACCGACATCATATCCTCAGTCTTTTTTGCCGCATGGTCCGATGCAGAAGCAATTTTGCGAGTGCAGGTTGGCGTTCTGAAAGTTTCTGAAGTCAGAGTTTCAGACCGAATCAAAGTTGGCTAAGTACCCCGTTGGGGAATATTTTGTTTTTTTCTTGCCTCAGTATTTAACCGGATGTCAGAAAAAGTGAATAACTGTATTTCTTGTGGGAAACAGATACCTCATAGGGATTACCATACTTTGTGTATACCTTGTTTAGGGCCTGAGCACGACGTTGTTGGATGCCGCTCTTGTGCTAGATTTAACAAACGCACTATTAAGAGAAGGTTAGACTGTGCCAGGTTAGTGTTTGGGAAGCGTTGTAATTATAAAATGCCGTCAGATGCTCCGACGCCCGCTTCAGCCAAAAAGCGCAAGGACAAAGCAGCGAAGCCTAGAGTGGAAGAACCGACAGTCCCGGACGTCGGTTCTTTAGAGGGCTCAGTGGAGCCGGAGGTTCTGCCAGGAGTTTCTTTGGAGTCTCAGGGAGAAACTTTATTGTTACAGGATGTGTCCTCTCAGGAAGTAGGCCAGGCTGAAGGGGCTTCTCAGGTGGCTGTTCTTCCTTCTCTTCCTAAGGTGGTTAGGGCCTCGCCTTCTGTTGCCAAGGCTTCTTTAAGAGGCAGGCCTACTTTAGCTTCAGTGGGGGTTTCTCCGAGTGTTTCAGGGTCTTTGCCTAAGAAGCATATGCTAAAAATGGCAGAAGATTTGATTACTATGATTAGAGGTTCTATGCCCCCTCCTGATAAGAGGCCTAGGGTGGAACCTGAGTTTGAGAGTTTTGAGCAATGTTCGGAGGCTTCTGAGTCTTCGGCTGAAGACTTGCAGGAGTATCCTCCTTATTCTGATTCTGATGTGGATGATTCTACTCCTTCAGCTTCGCCTCCTGAGGATTTTTCTTTTTCAGAGACTCTGCATTCCATGAGGGAGCATTTTAAATGGGAAGGTCAAGATTTCTCTGATTCCAGGAAGAGGCTTAGAGAATTCTTGTTTTTACCCCAGCATAGGCCTTTAGCTATACCTCCTGTCCTGAATGTGGTAGAAGATGTTTTTGCAGAGGCTTCACTAAATCCTGATTCTTTGCCTCCTGCTCCAGTTAAACCGGATAGGTACTATAGGGTGCCTGACGCCCATAAGTATCTTTTTAAGAGTCCTAGGGCAGACCCAGAAACTGTCTCTCAGGGGCCTAAAGGTGTGAAGGCTTCTGTGGTTAAAAATCCTGTTCCTCCTGATAAAGAGGCAAGGGCTTTGGATAGATGGGGAAAGAAAGTGTACACTTCTTCCACTTTAGCCATGAGGGCGTTGAATTGTCAGTTTCATATGTTAAAATATCAGAATTATCTCCTTTCACAATTGAAGTCTAAGGTGGATGCTCTGGCTGAAGGTATTGAGTGTAAAGAGCTGCAGGATTTAGTTCATGTTTCTGAACAAGTGGGAAAGCATTCTTTGCAGTGTGGTTTTGATGCTGTGCAGGCCTCCTCGAGGGTGGCTGCCACTGGTTCTGTTCTTCGTAGGCACGCCTGGTTGAGAGATCAGAACTTAGCTGAGCATGTTAAGACAAGGATTTTGGATGCTCCTTTACAGTCTGATGTGTTGTTTGGTTCGCCTGTGGAAGCAGTTTTAAAGAAAATGGAGGACAAGGCTAAGTCTATGCAAACTGTTAAGGATTTTTGCAGGTGCAGCCTCCAAGTTTAGTAGAAATTGGCCTACTAAGGGGTGGACTTATCCTGCTTATGATTCCCAGTCTAGGGGTAGGTCTAGACGTGGTAGGGGCAGAGCTCAAGGTTCTTTTAGGCCTAGGACAGGGAGTTCACCTGCTCAGACTTCTGGTGAGGGCAGGGGTCAGTCCTTTCGTAAGCAGACCCAATGACCTGCCTTTTCAGCTGCCAGTACATTCTCGCCTGGCAGCACCTCTGGGAGGAAGGCTGTCTCTTTTCAAAGAAAATTGGGATTTAATTACCCAAGACAAATGGGTTCTGGATATCATTCACCACGGTTACAGGTTTTATTTCCATACCTTGCCTCCTTTCAAAGGCATGCCGGATATTCCTCCTCTACAAAGAACAGAGGCTCACAAGCAAATTTCTCTGTTGCTCCAAATAGGAGCCATTCAGTCAGTTCCTGTGCCAGAAAGGGGCCTAGGATTTTATTCTCGCCTGTTCCTAGTACCAAAGAAGGGGAACACGTGGAGACCAATTTTGGATTTATCTATCCTCAACACTTATCTGGAAATTCCCAAGTTCAAAATGTTGACGTTACAACAGCTTTTACCTCTGCTGGGCAAAGATCACTGGATGGTAACTTTAGATCTCAAGGAAGCTTACCTTCATGTGCCTATAAGGCTAAGTTGCAGGACGTATCTGCGTTTTCGAGCTGGAAATTCTCATTATCAGTTCTCTGCATTGCCCTTTGGCTTATCTACTGCGCCCAGAGTATTCACAAAGGTTCTGGCTCCAGTGATAGCTTACTTCAGGCTAAAAGGAATTCAAATCTATCCTTACTTGGACGACTGCCTGATTCTGGCTCAAGAAAAGGAAGACCTTCTACAGCATTTGGAATATGTCATAGCAGTGCTAAGATGCCTAGGGTATTCTGTGAACGAAATAAAGTCCAGTCTAGTACCCTCTCAAGACATGTGCTTTCTGGGTGTGAGACTGAATACAGCAGCCCAGATGGCCTTTTTAACCCCGGACAAACAAAAGAATCTTTCCAGTTACTTCCATCAATTATCTCTTCAGTCCGGGCTGACTGCAAGGACAGTCCTTCAAGCCTTAGGGTTCATGGCATCTTGTATTCTGGTGCTTCCCAATGCCAAACTGCATATGAGGAAGCTACAATGGTATCTCAAAAATCTATGGACACAGCACTGCCAGGATTTGGACACTGTCATTCAAATAATACCTTGCATTCAAAAGGAATTTTTGTGGTGGGCTCAGGAATGTCACCTAAACAAGGGACTCTCTGTGACCCGGCCAGAGGCAAGTCAGATTCTAACAACAGATGCCTCAGACATTGCTTGGGGAGCTCATCTAGATGGAAAGTGGATACAAGACAAGTGGCCTGCCAGACTACAGCATCTACATATCAACATGAAAGAGATGTTAGCAGTCCAGTTTGCATTAATGGCTTTCAAGGAGTTACTTCTTCCAGGGCAGGTGTTGATTCTAACAGACAACACAACTGTCATGTGGTACATCAACAAACAAGGGGAACACATTCTTACCCATTGTGCAGGCAAGCAATGATTTTATGGGAGACTGCGCTCAGCTTGCAACTAACTCTTCAGGCAAGGTTTCTGCCGGAGCACAGAACTCCTTAGCAGATGTGTTAAGCAGACAAATCATGGATCCCCACGAGTGGAAACTGGATCTTCATGTATTTCAAAATTGACAGTGTCATGGGGAACTCCAGACATAGATCTGTTCGCTTCTCCACTAAACCACCAGCTGCCAAAGTTTTGCACGAAGGATTTCATCACACAGCTTGGAAAGTGGATGCTCTTTCTTTCAGTTGGAAAAATCTTCATGTGTATGCTTTTCCACCTCTGCCTCTTCTCCCAAAGGTGCTTCTAAAGGTCAGACAAGACAAGCCAAGGATGATTTTAATAGCTCCAGATTGGCCTCGGCAGCACTGGTACCCATTACTGAGGAGTCTGGTAAGGAAGCCTCCATGGCCTTTACCCTTGATTCCACACCTGTTGTCTCAGAGGGACGGTCATCTGCTCAATGTCAAGCTTCACTCTCTTCATCTAACAGCCTGGCATATTCTGTTTTGAAAGACAGCAGGTCTCAACTTCCTCAACAAGTTTTAAATGTGATTATGGAAGCCAGAAGACCTAGTACAAGGAAAGTGTACGCAGAAAAATGGAAGAGATTTTTATTTTGGACTGCAGCAAAGAATTTGGAGATTTGAGCCTAATTTGAGTGTGGCTCTTCAATATCTTACTGAGTTATTGGACAAAGGTTTGTCTTTCTCTTCCATTAAGATTCATGCTGCAGCAATTTCAGCTCACTATGATTGTGACCCACCATTGTTTTCACATCCTTTGTTCAAGCAATTTCTTAGAGGGCAAAGAATATAAGACCCCACGTAGAGCTCCTACTCCTGCTTGGGATCTCAATTTTGTGTTGGAGAAACTTACTCTACAACCTTTTGAGCCTCGGCTACTGCTGAACTGAAATACTTGTCATGGAAGACTGCTTTTTGTTGGCCATTACTTCTGCAAGAAGGGTTTCTGAGTTACAGGCCCTTATGGCGGTTGAGCCTTTTTGATTTTTCATAAGGATAGGGTATCATTACGTACTAATCCTTCCTTTATGCCTAAGGTGGTTTCTAGTGTGGCTTTAAACCAAACTATTCATTTGCCTACTTTCTATGCAGATCCCCAAAATAAAGGGGAAAAGATTTTGCACACTTTAGATGTACACAGGCAATTGCGTTATTATTTAAGCAGGACTAAGGATTTTAGGCAGTCTCAGCAGTTGTTTGTTTTTTTTGCTTTGAGTTCACAGGGCAAGCCTGTGTCAAAACAAACTATTTCTAGGTGGATTGGGTTTTGCATTGCATTTTGTTATTCCCATCATGGCAAGGAGATTCCAGCTGGGATTAGGCCTCATTCCACTAGGGCTACTGCCACTTCAACAGCATTTCTAAGGGGGGTGGCAACTAAGGATATTTTGGAGGCAGCTACTTGGAGTTCAGTGCATACTTTCTCTAAGCATTACCACCTTCCTCTCTACTCTAAGTCTAGGGCTGGTTTTGCCACAGCTATTTTGCAAGGCATGTTATCAGCTCCTGCTTCCTTATGATTTGCCGGCCTCCCTTACCTCTGCTTTGGGATTCTACCCAATAGTTAGGACTGCAGCAATGTGGAATGAAGAACATAGTACAGTTTTGTACCTACCATAAATGTAGATGTTCGAGGATCCACATTGCTGCAGTCCAATTTACCTCCCTCCTTCCCCTCTGTGTTTAGGGGTGGTTGTGTAGGTGAGATTATATTCTGGTACCTTTGTATATATTGTATATATTTTTGGTGCAGGTATGTTTGGTGTGTTTTGGTTTTGGCCTTGTCTTTTTAGGGTCTTCTGACATCTGGGGCAAGAAAAGACTGAGGATATGACGTCGGTCATGCGCATTAGTACCCTGACGTACTGACGTCAGTCTAATGCGCCGTGACCAACGTCAGCCATATACTTTGGTATTCGGGCCGACTGGACAGCGGACTACCCAATAGTTAGGACTGCAGCAATGTGGATCCTCGAACATCTACATTTATGGTAGGTACAAAACTGTACTTTTTGCGGAACACCCACAGGCTTGGGAATCTATCACCAAGGATCAGTGGGTGCCCCGAACCATAACAGGAGGCTTATCTCATCCCTTTCACCAAGATACCCCCTCTTCCTATCAGGAAAATCCCGGATGTGCCACCCAGTCAGTGGGATCAAGCAGCGGTCGAGGTTTCAAAGCTGCTAAGAAAAGGAGTCATCCAGCCTGTCCCCGCCGACCAGATCGGATCAGGAACTTACTCAAGACTATTTTTGGTGCCAAAAAAGACAGGGGACTTAAGGCCCATTTTGGACCTCAGCTCATTGAATCGCTTTGTAAAAAAATCCAAATTCCGAATGGTCACCCTTCAGTCCATTCTCCCGTTATTGGAGAAGGATGTCTGGATGTGCTCCATAGATCTCAAGGACGCTTACTATCACATTCTGATAAGTCAAGAGTCCAGGAGTCATTTACGCTTCCGCCTGGGAACCAGTCATTTCCAGTTCCGAGCACTGCCCTTTGGTCCCACCACAGCCCCCAGGGTGTTCAAGTGTCTGGCAGTGGTGACAGCTCACTTGAGAAGTCTAGGATTCTAAGTGTTTCCCTATCTAGACGACTGGCTCCTTACTGCCACCTCCAAGCATCTATTAGTTCGGGCGCTTATGACCACAGTCAGTTTGGGTCATTCACTAGGAATCCCGTTCAATTGGGGAAAATCTGTGCTGCAGCCGTTCAATTGGGGAAAATCTGTGCTGCAGCCGTCTCAGCGTATTACATTTATAGGCGCAGAGTTAGACACAAGAAGAATGTGGGCATTCTTGCCTGTAGAAAGGATTCAGGTCCTGCAGTCTCAGGTTCAAACCCTGTTACCCAGATCACGAGTTCAGGCCAGACTGATTCTGCAGTTATTGGGCACGATGGCCTCGACTATTCTACTAGTCCCCTTAGCCAGGCTGCACATGCGGGTGCTGCAATGGCTACTGTCGGTTCAATGGTCCTTTCAGGAACTTCCCCTGAACCATTTGGTCCAGATTACCGAAATTTGCCGTCGGGACCTACGTTGGTGGCTGCTTCGGTCCAACCTGGACCAGGGGCGACCCTCTGCCCTTCAGCCTCCCATCGCAACGGTGACCACGGACGCCTCCCAGACAGGGTGGGGGGGTCATTATCTGGACAGGTCTGTCCAAGGCATGTGGCAGGCTCATGAAACGCACTTACATATCAATATTCTGGAAATGAGAGCGGTGCTACTGGTGTTGCAAGCACTTCATCATGCTCTTCCACGGGGTACTATTGCGATCCTATCCGACAACATGTCGGTAGTCTGGTACATAAACAAGCAAGGCGGAACCAGGTCCTACCCTCTGTGCCGAGAGGCCATGAGTGTGTGGCATTGGGCGATTTCTACCCAGCGTTTCCTAGTGGCAACGCACATTCCGGGGAAATCCAGTGTGATTGCAGACAGGCTGAGCAGAACTCTCCTGTTACCCCACGAGTGGTCCCTCAACGACAGGGTGGCTGCAAACATCTTCGCCAAGTGGGGCCTCCCTTGTTGCGACTTGTTCGCCAGTCCTCACAATGCGAAATGCAGGGACTTCTTCACTCTGACTCCCTCTCAGGGGCAGATTCCCAGGGACGCTCTAGCTCACAGTTGGCCCCCCGGTCTACTTTACGCCTTCCCTCCGGTTCCCCTTCTCCCGAAGGTGATACAGAAGGGGATTTATCTAGGGAGCGACATGATTTTGATCGCTCCACACTGGCCTCGTCAGGTTTAGTTCCCCTTCCTTCTGAGGTATGCGGTGGAGGCCCCATGGTTTCTGGACCTAGTGCCCGACCTGTTGACTCATCAGTCTCACCCATCCCTCAGATCCTTGAGGTTGGCCGCTTGGTTACTCCACTTCCAACCTTAGTCAGAGATCACTCTTTTTCTCCAGACGTCATCCACATTTTGTCCTCTTCTCACAAACCTTCCACTATTAAACTGTATTCCAGCAAGTGGAAGAGGTTTGCTCTTTGGGCCCAGCAACGAGGTATAGATCCCCTTACCGCCCCAGTACCTCAGGTTTTAGAATTCCTGGCTTCTTTGTTTTATTTGGGCTCTTCAGTTTCCACAATTAAAGTCCAACTGGCGGCTATCTCTAATTTTCATGTCTCCTTTGAGCCTTCCTTAATGGCAAACAGGCTTTGCAAATCTTTCCTTAAAGGATCGTGGTTCCTTCGGCCCCCAATAGCCCATCCTGTGCCCCCTTGGGATCTGAATATGGCTCTAGCTTCTTTAACTGCCCGTCCCTTTGAACCAGCAGCTACTTGTGATTTAAAATGTCTATCTTGGAAAACCACTTTTTTGGTGGCAATAACCCTGCCAAGCAGGTCTCAGAGCTTCAGGCTCTCTGTTCTAATCCTCCTTATTTGACCTTTCACAAAGACAGAGTGTCTCTCAAGTTAAATCCCTCTTTCTTGCCCAAGGTAGCATCCCCCTTATGCATTCAACAATCCTTGGAGCTCCCTGTGTTTTTTCCCCAAATTCTCCAATAGCGCAGAATATATTTTCCATCAGTTGGATGTTCACAGACAACTGCGTTTTTATTTAAGTAGGACCAATCAGACACGAAAGTCAGATCAGCTGTTTGTGTCCTTTATGAAAATAGGTTGGGTCAACCGGTGGCTAAAACCACCATAGCCAAATGGATTAAAGATTGCATCTCCTTCATCTATTCACAGTCGCAAAGAGCTACCATTCCCAGTCAAGGCTCATTCTACCAGGGCAATGGCTACTTCTGTAGCATTTCACTCCAAATTATCGATAGATGATATCTGTGCGGCTGCTACCTGGACTTCTCCGCACACCTTTATTTCTCATTACAAGATAGATGTGGCTTCTCGAGGTAGAGCTTCCTTTGGTTCCACAGTTCTCAGGAGTGTTTTCCAATGAGCCACCCGGGATTTAGGTGCTAGGGATGCTGTCCCATCAGTTATGAATGTAGGCGAGATAGGATCCCATTACATCTTTTAGTTATGTACTTACCATAACTTCGGATGTATGAGATCCATCTCGCCTACATTCATACGTACCCGCCCTCCTTCCCCCTTCCCATTGAACTTAGAGGAAATGTTGCTACTTACTGAGTTTTTCTCTTGAAGGACTTTAGTTTGTTAAGTTGTTGGTATGTTTCTGTGCCTGGATGTAGGTATATAAAAGCGAACAAACAAGATCTGGGGAAGCAGGCGTGGTGCATTCTGGGATAAGGGGTAGCCCAGCCAATTAGAGACTTCGTTCTACTATATAGTGGCCGAGTTGGAGCCGAGGGATCGGCTCCGAACCCATCAGTTATGAATGTAGGCGAGATGGATCCCACACATCCGAAGTTATGGTAAGTACATAACTAAAAGTTTCCTCCAGTCTCCTTTTGGGTGTTTTCCTTTTGTATCACCAAGGTGTGAATTTATATACCCTTGTGTATATAGTTTACCTTTTGGTACATCTTAGTCTTGTTCCTTTCATTGGTCTTGCCTCCCTTTCCTAGGCAATTAATCTCAGATTGTTTTGGCACACTAATTCTCTTATTATGTAAAGCTGTCCTCTCAATCCAGACAAAGCATGTTTAGGGCATGCATCACCTTTGAAAGCTGGCTGGTTTGTGGGCATAAGACTCAAGTAGCTTAGGCTACTGCAGCTGTTATCTATTAGAACATCCAGTGATGAGTTTACTTACACAACTGTATGTTATGCAGAGTTGCTTACACTGCTGTATTTAATTGCCTTTTTAATCGCAGAAATGAGAACTTGTATATTTTTTTAATTCTCATTATGAAATGGAACTAGTTGTTTACCTTTACTGGGTATACTGTTGCATGTAAAACTTCAGTCACCACTATTGTAAGTTAGCTTTGGGCTGGTTAGTATCGATCAACTGGCTATACTTTGGATGTTAATCGTGTTACACTGCTGTAGTTATTACACTTGGGTTATCCTGCCGTCAGGCGGTTCCCCAGTCGGCCTGAGTTCCAAAGTCTTGGACCGGCGTCGGTTGCTGTCACCTCCTCCCTGACGTCAGTGCGACAGGGGTATACAAGATGCAGCCAACGCCATTTTCTTCAGTCTTTTTTGCCGCGCGGTGCCCGAAGCAAAAGCAGCAGTCTCCTGAGATTTTCATTCCGAATCCAGAACCAAAGTCTTCTAGAAAGCTAAGTACCCCGTTGGGGAAACTTTTTCTTGCCTCAGACCGATGTCAGTAAAAGTTAATAACTGTATTTCTTGTGGGAAGCAAATACCTCATAAGGATTTTCATTCCTACTGTATCCCATGCCTAGGCCCAGACCACGACATCACTGTCAGTTTTGTGCTAGGTTTAACAAGCGCACTATTAAACGTCTGTTTGATTTTGCCCGACATTATTTTGGTAGAAAATTCAATTATACCATGCCGTCGGAACTACCGACGACCGGAATACACAAAAAGCGCAAAGACAAGGATAGGCATCAGAGGCCCAAAACTGATGAAGCCTCTTCGAGGCCAGTCGCCGGTTCTCCGGTTTTCAGCAAGGCGCCTTCGCAGACCCTGATGACCGCTTCTGTAGAACCACAGGCCGCCTCTGACTCCCACGTGGAGATGGCTGGGCCTTCGGACGCACAAGTTATTCAGCCTACCGAGACTAACCTTTCAGAGGGATCCGGAGTAGCTGATCAACCCACCGCTTCAGAGGGTGTCTTCAGACCTACTCAGTTAGGCATTAAACCCTCCGCTAAGTCTAGGCCACCTTTAAAATCAAAGAAACAAATGCAGCATTCTCCAGGACAGGCCTCCATACTGAAGAAACAAATGCTCAAAATGGCCGGAGACTTAATCACTCTGATCAGGGGGTCCCATCCCCCTCCTGATAAAAGGCCTAGACAGGATGCAGACTATGACTCCTCCAACCAGGTGTCCATCTCTTCTGATTCATCCTCAGACCTAGGATACCCTTTACCCCCTTATGAGGATTCTGATGCTGAGGAATCAATTCCATCAGCCTCACCACCTGGGGACTACTCCTTTGGGGAAACCCTACATATACCATGAGGGAGCATTTCCACTGGGAAGGCTAGGATTACTCAGAATCCAAGAAAAGGCTCAGAGACTTCCTTGTATTACCTCAACACAGACCCCTTGCTATTCCGCCAGTGTTAGATATTGTGGATGATGTGTATACTGAATCTAGCTTAAATCCTGATTCCTTACCTCCAGCCCCTGTTAAACCTGACAGATACTACAGAGTCCCTGACTCGCATACATTTCTGTATAAAAGCCCTGTAGCTGACCCTGAAACTATTTCTCAGGGACTCAAAGGAGTTAAGGCCTCATGAGCCAAGAATCCAGTTCCCTCTGACAGAGATTCCAGAGCATTAGACAGATTGGGAAAGAAAATATATACGTCTGCAACTTTAGCAATGAGAGCCTTAAATTGCCAGTTTCACATGCTAAAATATCAGCAATTTTTACTGTCTCAGTTAAAACAAAAAATGCTTCCAGAATCAGATTCTCCTAATTTTAAAGAAATGCTGGATTTATTGCATGCAGCTGAACAAGTGGGAAAGCATACTTTGCAATGTGATTTTGATTCTCTAGAGGCCTCCTACAGAGCAGCAGTTACAGGCTCTGTCATTAGAAGACATGCTTGGTTAAAAGAACATACGTTACCAGATCATGTTAAATCAAAATTATTGGATGCACCTTTGCAGCAGGATGTGTTATTTGGAGTTGAGGCAGAAGAGGTATTAAAGAAAATGGAGCATAAGGCAAAATCTATGCAAACGGTGAAGGATTTCTTACAGGTTCAGCCTCTTAGATTTAGCAGAAACTGGCCAACTAAGAATTGGTCCTTTCCAATTACAGACAGACCTCGAAGGGGAAGATACAGACGTCCAAGAGGTAGAGGTTAAGCACAAGGTCCTTGCAGGCCTCGACAATGGGTTGCATCAGGCCAGAAAGAAGGGGAAGACAGGCCCCAACCATATAAAAAGCAGCTCCAATGACTTCCCACTACAGCTGGCAAACAAATCCCACTTGGCAGCCCCCTTGGGAGGAAAACTGGCACTCTTCTACCACAATTGGCAAATGATCACCAAAGACAAATGGGTTCTCAACATTGTATTTCAAGGTTACAGGTTCCACTTTCACACTCTGCCAAGGTTAAAAGGAATGCCAAATCTGCCACCAAATCAATGGGCAGAGGCTCAAAAACAAAGTACAGCCCTCATGGATATGAGAGCTATTCAAAAGGTACCATCACAGGAGCAAGGACAAGGATTTTACTCAAGACTCTTTCTGGTACCCAGAAAGGACAAAGCCTGGAGGCCCATTCTGGATCTTTCATCTCTAAACACTTACCTGGATGTTCCGAAATTCAGAATGTTGACACTACAGCAGCTTCTTCCCATGCTGGGCAAGAAAGCTTGGCTCGTGACTTTGGACCTCAATGAGGCATACCTGCATGTCCCTATCAGACAAAACTGCAGAAGATGCCTCAGATTCATAGCTGGTTCAATGCGCTACCAATTCTCTGCACTGCCGTTTGGCTTATCTACTGCGCCCAGGGTCTTCACAAAGTGCCTGGTACCAGTAATTGCATTTTGCAGACAGAAAGGAATTCAGATGTATCTGTACCTGGTCGACTGCCTGACTCAGAGAGCAAGGACATTCTTCTAAAGCATCTGGCGTTTGTAAAAAAGTTAAGTTGCCTGGGGTACACAGTAAACGAAAAGAAATCAAAACTAGTGCCCTCACAAGAGATTATATTCCTGGGTGCCAGCTTGAACACAACGGCCAGGATGGCTTATCTCATGCCAGACAAGCAAGGACAACTGACTCCATGCTTTCAATTGATGGCAACAAAGACCCAACTCCCTGCAAGAAAAATTCTGCAGGCCTTGGGTTACATGGCATCCTGCATAGTACTAATTCCATATGCCAGACTGCATATGAGGAAACTACAATGGTACTTAAAGAATGTATGGTCTCAACACTGTCAAAGTTTGGAAGCAGTTATACCACTAATCCCTTGCCTTCAACAGGAGTTTCAGTGGTGGGCTCAAGCTTGTCACCTCAACAAGGGACAGCCTTTTACACAACCCACAGCCAGGCAAACACTGACAACAGATGCATTGGATTTCGCCTGGGGAGCACACATGGCAGGCAAATGTTTTCAGGGCACGTGGCCCACAGAACAATGGCATCTTCCCATCATTCAAAAAGAGATGCTAGCTGTACAAAATGCCCTTATAGCTTTCAAGGACCTACTGCATCCAGGACAACTACTGCTAAAGACAGACAGCACCACAGTTATGTGGTACATAAACAAGCAAGGGGGCACTCACTCTTACCCCCTATGCACACGAGCCATAACCTTGTGGAACACAGTTGTAAACCTTCAAGTTCATCTGCAAGCACAATTCCTGCCAGGAGAGAAAAACACACTGGCAGACGGCTTAAGCAGAAACATCATGGATCCCCATGAATGGGAATTGTATCCACAAATATTCAGAATGATAACACAGAAATGGAGGAGCCCGGACATAGATCTGTTTGCAAAACTGCCAGCTACAAAACTTCTGCACAAGGAGTTAGCATCCACAAGCATGGAAAGTGGATGCCCTGTCATTCAGCTGGGAGAACCTACAAGTATACGCTTTCCCACCACTACCTCTCCTGCCATAGGTACTCATAAAAGCCAGGCAAGAAGAGCCAAAGATGATCCTGATTGCACCAGACTGGCCATGCCAGCACTGGTACCCAATCTTAAGGAGCTTAGCACAAGAACCACCCTGGATTTTGCCTCGTATCCCACATCTGGTGACTCAGCACAACAATCAAATACTACACAGCCAGCTAAAGACCTTAAACCTAGCTGCATGGAAGATTCCTTAGTCAAGCAAGCAATGCCTCTCTCCAAAGCTGTTATGGCTGTCATTCTGGATGCTAGAAGGCCTAGTACCAGGAAAGCCTATTCGGATAAATGGAAGAGATTCTGTGCCTGGAAACAAGCTCACAGCCTTGACCTTCTTGTCCCAAACATTCCTGAGATACTACAATACTTAACTAAGATGCTGGGCAAAGGCCTCTCGTCATCCATCAAGATCCACACCTCTGCCATCTCTGCTCATTACAGCACGGATCCACCAATTTTCTCTAATCCTCTGTTAAAACAGTACCTCAGAGGGGCTAAAAACATAAGACTGCCCCGTAGAGCACCTGCTCCAACTTGGGACCTCAACTTTGTTTTGGAAGAACTAACTTTACCTCCTTTTGAGCCAGCTAACACAGCAGAATTAAAATATATCTCTTGGAAAACTGCTCTGCTCCTGGCAATAACATCAGCATGAAGAGTTTCAGAATTACAGGCACTAATGACAGTGGAACCTTTCCTCATTTTCCACCAGGACAAGGGTGTCTTTAAGAACTAACCCTACGTTTATGCCAAAGGTGGTATCCAATGTGGCTCTGAACCAAACTTATTCACCTGCCAACTTTTTTATCCTAAACCACAGAATAAAGGGGAGAGACTACTGCACTCTTTGGACATTCACAGGCAGTTACGCTTTTCCTTGGACAAAACCAAAGCTTTCAGAAAATCTGAGCAATTGTTGGTAGCGTATGCTGCCGGAGCACAAGGAAAAGCCATTTCAAAACAGACCATTTCAAAATGGATAGGACATTGTATACGGTTCTGCTACACATGTCATGGAAAACCTGTACCTAGCAGCATTAGATCTCACACCACCAGGGCAACAGCCACTTCAACTGCCTACCTCAGGGGAGTACCTACCAAGTATATTTTGGAAGCAGCAACTTGGAGTTCTGTACATACCTTCACCAAGCATTACCATCTGCCTCTATTCTCTAAACCCAGAGCTGGCTTTGCTACTGCAGTGCTGCAGGGCCTTATAGCCACCCCTAATGCCTTATAGAACCAGCCACCCTACCTCAGCTTTGGGATTCTACCCAAGTGTAATGACTGCAGCAGTGTAACACGATGAACCATAGTACAGTTTTGTACCTACCATAAATGTAGATGTTTGAGTGTATACACTGCTGCAGTCCAGGTTACCCTCCCTCCTTCCCTTCTTACTGGCTGGTACGTACCTATGTCTTCTACCCTTACTACCTATGGGGAGTATTTGCTGGTAGCTGTAAGTTGATTTTTGCTTTTCTTATGTATGTTTTAGTAGCAATTGGAATTGCCTACCTATTTAGAGGCACCTGACATCTGGGGCAAGAAAAACTGAAGAAAATGGCATTGGCTGCATCTTGTATACCCCTGTCGCACTGACGTCGGGGAGGAGGCGACAGCAACCGACGCCGGACCAAGACTTTGGAACTCAGGCCGACTGGGGAACCGCCTGACGGCAGGATAACCCAAGTGTAATGACTGCAGCAGTGTATATACTCGAACATCTACATTTATGGTAGGTACAAAACTGTACTTTATATTGAATTAGTATTACAGATTATGAAAAGGTTGATGTACTGCTGCTGTTAGGCTGAAAATTGTAATACTAACAAATTGTCATTCTCTTTCAAAAAGTTAGCTTCCATTTCTTTTTATTCTGGCAGTAAATTTGTCATCTGTACAGAATGCTCACACTGATATCAGATGATCCGAGATGAGGAAGTCCATACTCCTCAACAGGAATAAAGCCCACAAGCCTTTAGTCAGCTTGGCCCCTGAAACTTTTCAGGCTTCTTATAACTCTCCTGTTACCCGTTTCACTCTACAGAATAACTGCTTTAGATCTCGTCGCACATCATGCATGCACTAGAGAAGTGGTCTGAGGCCGTGCTTCAATTTTTTGATTACATGCACAACTACAGGTATTGCTTTAAAACCAATATGTTTTTACTTGTGGAATCCTGCTTTGAAATTAATCCATTTTTCAGATCAGTCCTTTCTGTTTTTTAATCTTGTATTTCCAGCATTTTTCATCTGTGACACTTGCTAGACTGTTGTCTGCCTCACCCCAACTGTTTTCTACTGCTTGCTGTGCCTAGTAAATAGTGAGTGTTTCCTGCTGGTTCTTCTTGCAACATAACTTGTGAGCTTTGTAGTTTAAAACAAAACTGTCCACATAGTATACCCAGATATGTAACAAGAGAGGTATGGCAAAGAAACCCAAAGCAACTGAAATAATTTTGTCTGAAGCTTCATTGAAACAAGTACACAATTGTAGGTTGAGCGCTTTCATTCCTAAACACAAATTGGATTTCTTCAGAACAGTTAGCCAACAAAGAATCTCACTTAAAATAAAAATGGATAACAATCATGCTACAGTCCAGTAGGAACTGTGTAATAATATATGTCTAAAATTCATAAAAACAAAGGTAACTGTATAAAAAGTCCATTTTATAAACAAGAATCCACTCTCTAAACAAATTCAGAGTCATGTATAAAGCAACAAGTATTAAAACCCCAAGGGAATAAAATCACAAACATAAAATGATGGTTGTATAATAAAGAGAAAATAAAATACAAGATAAATGTGTGTGTTGGCATTGCCTACAAGTTGAAAGACTTCAATTTTAAGGCAGGTATGATGGAAATATGATCATTAATACTAGGGGGAAACAGAAGCATTAAACTGAATTTGCCAGAATAGTGCGCTATATTTCAAACGTATTTCCCAAGATCCCCTTCGTTCATTCCGAAGTCTAATTTCCAAAATACCAAACAAAAATTTGCAAAAATTCTGGCAAGCAATGGAATGTTTGTAAAGGGAACTGTTTTTATTCTGCCTTAGTGTCATAAGTATGTTCGTAAATTCTTCTCTTGTTTTTTTAGTTTTGCCAACAGAAAAACATGGGCAAGTGGAACAAATAGCAGTATAAACCATCCACCTGGTAAGGCACTTTACCATAAGCCAACCTAATTTTGGACTTGCACTAGTTTTCTGAAATAAATTCCTGTTCTAAAATAATTGGACAGGAAGTACACACCCCACATTTGTGGGTACCCTTATGCAGTCCAATAGGATGGGGGTGTAGTACATATTCATATAAATTTTTATATTTCTTCCCGTCTTGAAAACAATTTTGGGTTCTTCTCTTAAGGTGTTAAAAGTTTGTTTGTTGGCTTTCAGGATGTTCCAGTTACGGAACACAATGTCTTTAATGTACATGAAGTCTGAATTCAATTTGACAGTTAAAGAATTAGAAAAATAATTAGTGTCAAGTGGAACAGTATTGGTTGAAAGGGTAATGTGAACAGTATTTTAAGTTGAACCCAATAGGTGGAGAAATCTAGTCCCCAACCCCTCATAACTTCATGAATGTTGGTTAAAAAATGATATAGGTATCCTCTCCAAGAACATTAAAAATAAGTTCATACTCTGGCATGAGTATTGAAGGCAGGAGAGTGGCACTGAATTGAGAGAGATGGTACAGGTTCACATGATACCCTGACCCCAGTGTAGAAAAATGTGAATAAAGGCGGCTGATGATTCCTTTTTATAAATATCCAAGGTAGAGCACATTCTGACTGCATGAACCAGTGTCTCTTAAATATTTTTCTAACAAGATGTGGGATGACAACTGTTGAAATGTAAGTAGTGGTTGGAAAAAGTGGGATGTTCGCGTTACCCTGCTGCAGTCATCACACTTGGGTTATCCTGTCGTCAGGTGGTCCCGCAGTCTGCCGGAATTCCAAAGACTTGGTCCGGCGTCGGTTGCTGTCGCCTCTTCCCTGGCGTCAGTGCGCCAGGGGTATATATAATGCAACCGACGCCATTTTCCCAGTCTTTCTTGCCGCGCGGTGCCCGAAGCAGAAGCAGTTCGCAAGTGCCAGTCGGCCGACTCCTGAGATTTTCGAATTCGAATTTCAGACCGAAGTCTTCTATAAATTCAAGTACCCCGTTGGGGAAACTTTTCTTGCCTCAGACCGATGTCAAAAAAAGTTAACAATTGTATTTCTTGTGGGAAGCAAATACCTCATAAGGATTTTCATTCTTTTTGCGTACCTTGCCTAGGCCCAGACCACAGCGTCACTTCTTGTCAGTTTTGTGCTAGGTTTAATAAGCGTACTATTAAAAGACGCTTTGATTTTGCACGACACTACTTCGGTAGGAAATTTAACTACACCATGCCGTCGGAGCAAACCGACTACCATCGTGCACAAAAAACGCAGGGATAAGGACAGACAGCCCAGGCCTAAGCCAGATTCCGAGGCCTCTGCTGATCCGGTCTCTGGTTCTCCGGTCCTCAGTGAGGCTCCGACGCAGCCCCTGACTACCGCAGTTCTGGAACCCGAGACCGCTACGGATATTTTGACAGAATGTACCAGGCCGACGCAGCCTTTTGCTTCAGGCCCTTCTGACGACTTTGCTTCTAAAGGCGTTGGTGCTTCAGAAACGCCATCGGTTTCGGAAGATGTTTTCAGACCGACAACTCTTACCATTAAAACGTTTTCTAAGTCGAAGACTCTTCTAAACCTTAAAAGGACTGCACTTCAGTCTCCTGTTCAAGGCCCTATGCCTAAGAAACAGATGCTCAAAATGGCTGAAGATTTGATTTCTTTAATCAGGGGTTCACAGCCCCCTCCTGACAAAAGGCCTAGACAAGAGGAAGATTGTGCTTCCTCTGAGCAAATGTCCATTTCTTCAGACTCCTCTGAGGACCAAGACTATTCCTTCTCTCCTTATGAAGATTCTGATGCTGAGGACTCTCTTCCCTCAGCTACTCCTCCTGAAGACTACTCCTTTGGGGAAACTTTACACACTATGAGGGAACATTTTCACTGGGAAGGTCAGGACTACTCTGATTCAAAGAAAAGACTCAGAGTTTCTTTTACTACCCCAACACAGACCACTTGCCATCCCACCAGTTTTGGACATTGTGGATGATGTCTATTTAGAATCCAGTTTCAACCCAGACTCTCTACCTCCTGCTCAGGCTAAGCCTGACGGATACTACAGAGTGCCTGATTCCCACAAATTTCATTACAAAAGCCCAGTAGCTGACCCAGAGACCATCTCCCAGGGTCCCAAGGGGACTAAGGCTTCTATGGCTAAAAACCCAGTACCTTCTGAGAGGGATTCCAGAGCACTAGACAGGTGGGGGAAAAAGGTTTACACCTCAGCCACACTAGCTATGAGGGCAGTGAATTGTCAATTTCATATGCTTAAGTATCAGCAATTTCTAATCTCTCCGTTAAAGCAAAGAATTACCTCTCTCCCTCAACAAACTGAATTGAAAGAAGTGCAGGATCTGTTGCATGCCACTGAGCAGGTGGGCAAACATACCTTGCAATGTGGGTTTGATTCTTTGGAGGCCTCCTGCAGAGCAGCTGTCACTGGGTCTGTTATACTTAGGCATGCTTGGTTAAAGGAACAAGCTCTGCCTGATCATGTTAAAGCAAAACTACTAGATGCTCCCTTACAGCAGGATGTTCTTTTTGGAGTTAAAGTAGAAGAAGTTTTAAAGAAATTGGAAGATAAGACAAAATCTATGCAGACAGTCAAAGATTTTTTAGAAGTACAACCCCCTCGCTTCAGCAGAAACTGGCCAACAAAAAATTGGTCCTTTCCAGCCACTGACAGAGCACAGAGGGGTAAATACAGATGCCCAAGGGGCAGAGGACGACCACAAGCCCAGTATAAGCCTCGTCAATGGGGCACTACAGCACAGAAGGGAGGAGAAGACAGGTCTCAACCCACCAGAAGGCAAACTCAGTGACTTGCACCTCATCTGGCCCAAGCAATACTCTTTTGGCAGCCCCCTTGGGGGGAGACTAGCACTTTTTGCAGACAACTGGCACATTGTCACAAAGGAGAAATGAGTCCTAGACATAATTTCACGAGGATACAGATTCCACTTTCACACCTTGCCAATGAAAAGAGGAATGCCAAACCTGCCACAAAATCAATGGGCAGAGGCACAAAAGCAAATTACAGCTCTCATGGACATGAGCCATTCAACTGGTACCTACTAGAGAGCAAGGGCAAGGATTTTACTCAAGACTCTTTCTAGTGCCCAGAAAGGACAATGCCCAGAGACCAATACTGGACCTTTCAATTCTAAACACAAGTACCCAAGTTCAAGATGCTAACACTACAGCAGCTACTTCTCATGTTGGGCAAGGAAGCATGGCTAGTAACGTTGGACCTCAAGGAGGCATATCTGCATGTCCCTATCAGACAAAGTTGCAGAAGATACCTCCGATTCATTGCAGGTTCAACCCATTACCAATTCTCTGCATTGCCCTTTGGCTTATCTACTGCGCCCAGAGTTTTCACAAAATGCCTGCCACCAGTAATTGCATACTACAGACAGAGGAATTCAAATATATCCATACCTGGACGACTGCCTCATCCAAGCAGAAAGCAAAGACATTCTCTTACGTCATCTGGCCTTTGTAAAGCATCTACTAAACTGCCTGGGGTACACAGTAAACGAAAAGAAGTCAAAACTAGTACCCTCACAAAAAATGACATTCCTGGGTGCTAGCTTGAATAAAACGGCCCAGAAGGCTTATCTTACGCCAGACAAGCAACTACAACTAACTCAATATTTCAAGACAAAGGCAACAAAGACCCAATTAACTGCAAGAAAAATTCTGTAGGCTTTGGGCTTCATGGCATCTTGCATTCTAATAATACCATTTGCAAAGCTGCATATGAGGAAATTACAGTGGTAACTAAAAAGCGTATAGTCTCAACACAGCCACAGCTTGGACACAATGATTTCTCATTCCCTGCCTACAACAGGAATTTCTATGGTGGTCACAGGCATGTCACCTCAACAAGGGTCAGCCTTTCACCTTGCCCCCAGCCAATCAAACTATCAAAACAGATGCTTCAGACTACGCCTGGGGGGGGGGACACACATGGCAGGGCAATGCATTCAAGGCCTATGGACTGCAGAACAAAGAAATCTGCACATAAATCAAAAAGAGATGCTAGCTGTACAGAAAGCTCTGACAGCCTTCAAGGATCTATTACATCTAGGACAACTTGCAATAAAGACGGACAACACCACAGTTATGTGGTACATAAACAAACAAGGGGGTGCACATTCCTACCCTCTATGCAGGCAAGCAATGATCTTATGGAACACAGCTCTGGCCTACCAAGTCCAGTTACAAGCTCAGTTCCTGTCAGGACAGAAGAACACATTGGCAGATGACCTCAGCAGAAACATCAAAGATCCCCACGAGTGGAAACTAGATCCACAAATATTTGCAATGATAACTCAAAAATGGGGCCTTCCGAACCTAGACCTGTTTGCCAGTCCTCAAAACTACCAACTGACAAAATTTTGTACAAGGACATTTCACCATCAAGCTTGGAAGGTGGACTCTCTCTCTTTCAGTTGGAAAAACCTGACAGCATATGCCTTTCCTCCACTACCTCTCCTCACAAAGGTTCTTTTGAAGGTCAAAAAGGAGACGCCACGACTGATTCTCATAGCCCCAGACTGGCCACGCCAGCAGTGGTACCCGCTATTGAAAAATATGGCCCACAACCCACCATGGATATTGCCTCAAATATCCCCATTTTCTCACACAACAAAACAAACAGATTCTTCACAGCCAGCTCAAAACGTTAAATCTGGCTGCATAGCAAATCAACTAAACATCCAACCAGCTCCTCTTTCACAAGCAGTTCTGGATGTTATTCTGGAAGCCAGGAGGCCAAGCACCAGGAAGGCTTATTCAGACAAATGGAAAAGGTTTTGTGCCTGGAACCAAGCTAAAGGCCAAGACACAATTCAGCCTCTCATGCCTCACATTCTACAGTATTTAGCTGAGATGTTGCACAAAGGACTTTCCTTTACCTCAATTAAAATCCATGCTTCAGCTATTTCAGCTCAGTACAACACGGATCCACCTTTATTTTCACATCCTCTTCTAAGGCAGTTCCTCAGAGGGGCAAAGAAGATTAGACCGCCCAGGAGAGCTCCTACACCAACATGGGACCTCAACTTTGTTCTGCAAAACTAACGCTACCTCTCTTTGAACCAGCTTTCTCTGCAGATCTTCAGTTCATATCATGGAAGACTGCCCTGCTCCTAGCAATAACTTCAGCTAGGAGAGTCTCAGAACTACAGGCACTAATGGCAGTGGAACCTTTCCTCATCTTTCATCAAGACAGAGTTTCTCTACAAACTAATCCTTCCTTTATGCCTAAGGTGGTTTCCAGTGTAGCTTTAAATCAAACCATCCACCTACCCACCTTCTTCCCCAGTCCACAGAACAAAGGTGAGAGACTCCTGCATTCCTTGGACATTCACAGGCAGCTTTGTTACTACTTGGACAAAACTAAGGCTTTCAGAAAAACTGACCAGCTCTTTGTATCCTATGCTACAGCTTCTCAAGGGAAGGCTATATCTAAGCAAAACATTTCTAAATGGATAGGTCATTGTATACGGTTCTGCTATACCCATCATTGGAAACTAGTCCCTGCTACCATTAGATCCCACTCTGCCAGGGCAACAGCTACCTCTACAGCCTTTCTCAGGGGGGTTCCAACCAAGGATATTTTAGAAGCTGCAACAGTTCAGTACACACCTTCACCAAACACCATCACCTACCTCCTTACTCTTAAGTCCAGGGGGGGCTTCACCACTGCAGTTCTGCAGAGCCTGATTGCCTCCACTAACCCTCTGATACCTCCCCCCTACCTTAGCTTTGGGATTCAACCCAAGTGTGATGACTGCAGCAGGGTAACACGATGAACATATTACAGTTTTGTACCTACCATAAATGTAAATGTTCGAGTGTTCACCCTGCTGCAGTCCAGGTTACCCTCCCTCCATCCCCTCCCATCTACGGGAAAAATCTCTTGTATGCCTTACTGATGTATTTTCTTATAGCTGAAGGGATTTTGTGTTTGTGCAGTGTTCAGTCCATTTAGTACTAATTGTGACCACCTTTTTGGGGGCACCTGACATCTGGGGCAAGAAAAACCGAAGAAAATGGTGTCGGTTGCATTATATATACCCCTGGTGCACTGACGTCAGGGAAGAGGTGACAGCAACCGGCGCCAGACAAAGACTTTGGAATTCCGTCTGACTGCGGGACCGCCTGATGACAGGATAACCCAAGTGTGATGACTGCAGCAGGGTGAACACTCGCACATCTACATTTATGGTAGGTACAAAACTGTGCTTTTCCTGTGCATAGATTAAAAGTATTGGTTGTCACAGTCCTTCCAAATTTGTACATCTGAATAATTGACTAGGTCAGAATGGTGTTGGTAAGTAAACCTCAAAAACGTGGTAGTATTGAGAATATTTATGAATCCACTTATTTGCTCGTCACTACCTGTCCAGCAAATAAAAATGTTAAGGTAGCTAAAATAAACCTGCCAACTACTCCTGAATGTAGAAGGTAAAGGTTTTCTCCCACCAGTCCATAACCAGGTTTGCATAAATGGGAGCACAAGTGGCTCCCATAGCAACACCACAGAGTTGTTTAAAATATTCACTGTCGAAGGAAATTAAGTTCTTGAACAAAATGAGTTCCATGAGGGTAGTTGATTGACGGTCAAGGGACGTTAAACAAAGCTGACTGGAAAAATTCCAGCCTGTCTGGTGGGGGATACTGATAAATCAATGACATCTATAAGGATCACAGCTACAGGGTTTGATACCTTCTATACTGACCTTGTTAGTGGCTTTGACATCAGTGCTACTGGCATTGGGAGTTTTATGCTATTGGCTTTGGTTCGGTTTCTGTCAACTGACTTGGCCATCAAGCCTTCGGGGTCAAGACTTTTGATATCAGGCTGGGTTCATTAGTGTCTTTTTCTTGTTAGGATTGATCTTTAAGTTCATGCTGTTGGACACTGTTGCCTTTGACTAGCTTCAGCCTTGGGATTGTAGGGTCAGTCCCTCCAGCTTAGTGTGTTCCTGTCATTAGTCTTGATGCTGACACTGCAGACATTACTTCATTTGCTGCCTTCAGCACCTGTAGCTACAGTGACTTCAGTTGTGCTAGGGACACTTCTTTTCCTGTTACCTTAGAAAACTGGTTTCCAAACAAGACAAAGTGGCCGGAGAACTCTTTAAGGATCAACTCTTAATTGCCTTGTTCCTTACAGGCTCTCATCCTTAGACTCGTCTTCTCCACTGCCCAGTAGAAAGAATAGTTGTAAGAGGGGAACTCATTAACTGCCATCTGGAGTCTCCCAAAACAAATATCAGTGAGGATGGTAATTCCCCGTCATCCTCCTTTAATGACCCCAGGTTTGGAGAGGTTCTAGAGACTAGGCTGAGAGGGGCACATCACTCATACCTCACAACCTCTTCACAAAATTTTCCACAGAAGGCTTTCCGATCCCCCACGCTTCCTGAGTGGTCCATCTGTTTGACAAAATGGCATGCTTAGTATTTTTCAGCTTGTGAAAAATCTTAATATTGTGGCATTTGCTCCAAGGAAGTCAGACAAGATGCTCTGGCCTTTCAAAAGTCTGGACCTATAAACAATACTCTGTAGACGGATTCCAGTACTTTGGCAGCCGTTAAAGGATCCAATGTTCTCTCGTCCATCTGTCCTCAACAGTTGGGTAATTGGATCCGTACTGATCCAACTTCAGACACTTTCAGACTTTGGATCCAAGGCTCAGGCTCCTCCCCTTTCCCATATTCTCCTGTTTGAACCAGATTACATCGGATGTTGCTTATTTGCTTCGGACGCAGATCTCCAGGCTCAGTGTGTTAAGTTTTCAGTTATGCCTTTTTGTGCGTTTCTCTTGACTTCAGCATGTGTCTTGCGTGGACAGACTGAAATCACTGCCAATGTACTCTGCATCATGTATACTACTCGGAGGTGACCTGTGCTTTGCATACAGAGCAACGTCTGATCCTGCCTTAATGGAAATGCACATTCGTAAGTCAAATGGTACATGATTCACTTGCTCTAGGGACCTTAACCTTGCATGTGACGTCAATAGGACTTGGAGAGACAGATGTCTCCCAGCGGTTGCCTCTCCACTAGAATAAACTTCCAATACAAGTTAAACGTAGCCCCTTGTTAACCATTTTTAAGCATAACTTGAACGATTGGATGGGAAATCGCAAATTCACCCCAGGGATTTCACCCATGTCCTTGGATTGGGGCAATTGGTACTGATTTTGATCTGCTTATAATGTAGACCATATCTATAGACACTTAAGGAAACAAGGGTTGAACTTGGCTAGGCTTGTATGGGCCCTAGTAACCTATAAATCTATGAACTTTTTTTAAATAGTATTCTGTCTTATTTCTAATTATACTCCTGCATCACTGATGTATATTTACAAGTGTGTATGTATATGTGGGTCTACTTCTAGATTTTGAAGTTTCAAAATTTCGATTTTCTTATGGTCGAGACCATAAGATCGACGTTCTGAAACTTCAAACCATTTAAATGGAGATCACCGTACAGTGTGGAATGGTATTTTTTACCGTTTTTCCTTGCTGTTGTGCGATCCCAGAGTTGGTACTTTTAAATAGCAGGGGTGTGTGGGGTGTAAGGGGACCACCCCCCCTCCCCTGCAAAAAGATAAAAAATTCTTGATGTTGTTGTCCATCTCGCCTTCCCTCTTTCTGGTTGGGTTCGGAGCCGATCTTGGCTCCAACTCAGCCACTTCTAAAGCTTGAAGAGTCCTTACTGGCTTGAGGCTAACCCCCTTATCCTAGCATGCATAGCAGTAGCTGCCCAGATCTCGTTTGCCGCTTGCAGTGTCGAGATTGTGTTCTACTGGCTCAGTCTAAGTAGTTTACTTTTTCTGTCAAAATTGCTGTTTGTTCAGGCTAACTTGCATTATTCGTTGGAGTTTACCTATCTCATCACCCCTATACTCGTTACAGTTTGTGTTTATAGGCCGTCGTTTCCTTTCAGGTGTTTTTCTGTGTGTTGTCGTCGGCCCGTTTTTGTTCAGGGTTATCTTTCCGTATTTCCCTCCTTGCTTCTTAAGGAGAAGCCCTTTAAGTTAGAGGCTTTCTCCCTTTGGGAGCAGTAGCCATTTAATTTAGAGGCTACCCCCCCTTATCTTTTTTTTTCCCTCCTGTGGGAAAAAAAAATAAAAATCTCTACTTTATTGCACTTCACTCTGTGTTTAATTATGTTTAAAAATCTACAGAGCAGTCAGGCTTTTTAAAAATGCGACTCGTGTTAAAAAATGTCACTGACGAGCACACGACTTGTTTGTTTAGGTGCAGTCCACCTTCAGGACTCGTGTTCCGTTTGCCATGCCTTCAGTGCGCGGGTGTTGCAGGAGAGGTGCAATAAACTTGTATTGAGAGGGTTCTTAAAACCTCAGTTTGAGGTTGCATCGGATACTCCACCTTCCAAAAAATCTGATGATAGACCAGCATCTTCGTGGACTCCACCTTCGGTGCCGACAAAGGCAAAATATAAATCTTCGGCGCTAATTGTTGGCTCCAAGGATTCCTTTTCTCCAGTGGCTCCATCTGTGGCTTTGGAGCCGTCCCAGACTTGAGGTATAGATCTCCTTCCTTGGGCCCGGAGAGATCTGTGCCTCAGTCGCCACTTTTATAATCAGCAGCAGGTAGTCACCAGTCCTCGGTCCACTCCTCTTGATCATCCAGGAGTTTATCGGATGATGTGGAGAGAGTGGTGGAGGCAGCTCAAGACACTGGTATTTGCTCAATTGTCATGGCCAGCCTAGAAGGAAGTGGCTCCATTGTCTGGTCCAGCCCCTATCTCGGTTCCTCCTCTGACTGCGTCCATTTCGGAGCCGTAGTGCATGGAGGTAGTGGTGGAACCGTCTGTTCCGACAACACTTGCTCGCTCTGATGATCTTAGTGTTTCACTGTTAGTCATTACATTTGGGTAATCTGCTGGCAGGTTGCCCTCAGTCGGCCTGAATATCAAAGTCTTGGGTCCTGCGTCTGTTGCTTTCTGACATCAGGTTGTCGGATATAAAACATGCAGCCAACGCCATTTTCTTTAGTCTTTCTTGCTGCGCGGTGCCCGAAGCAGAAGCAGTTCACAAGTGCCGGTCGTCCAACTCCTGAAATTTTCGCGTTCGAGTTTCAGAAATGAAGTCTTCAATTAAAGCTAAGTACCCCATTGGGGTAACTTTTTCTTGCTCCTTACCGATGTCAGTAAAAGTTAATAATTGCTTTACTTGTGGGAAGCAAATACCTCATAAGGATTTTCATTTGTACTGTATTCCTTGCCTAGGCCCAGATCATAATGTGCCTTGCGGTCTGTTTTGTGCTAGATTTAACCAACGCCATATTAAGCGTCTGTATATCTTTGCTTCAAAATATTTTGGAAACAGATTTAATTACCCTGAAATGTTGTCTAATAGCAATCCGACTACCGTAGTTCACAAAAAACGCAAAGAAAAGGACAGAGACAGACCGTCGAGGTTCAAAACTGACTAAGAAGCTTCTCCTATGCCAGTCGCCAGTACTCCGGCGCTTTTGCGGCCCCTGATACCCACTACTTTTGAGTCGCAGGCCTTTACCGAGACCCATGTGGAGTCCGGCATGCCGTGAGATTCTCAAAAGTATTGTACCCGCGGATGTCTCTCCCTTGGATGGGTCCAGAGCCGCTGAGCAGGCACCGGATTCTGAGGGTGTTTTCAGGCCTCAGCATTTCTATATAAAACCAACGCCAGCTTCAAAGGCTAAAAAAACGAAGCATGAGCCACGTGCTCCGGCCCCTATGCCCCAAAAACATATAATCAAAATGGCTGAAGACTTACTTACCTTGATCAGGGGTTCCCAACCCCCCCCCCCTCCAATAAGAGGCCTACGCAAGACACTGATTATGATTCTTCAGATCAGGTTTCTATTTCTTCTGATCAAGAATTTTCTATACCACCCTATGAGGATTCAGATGCAGAGGAATCCATCCCATCTGCATCTCCTCCTGAAGGTTATTCTTTTGGAGAATCCTTGCATACTTTGAGGGAACACTTTGGGAGAGTCAGAATTTCTCAGAATCAAAAAAGAGGCTTAGGGATTTCCTTCTTCAGCATAGGCCTTTGGCCATACCTCCTGTATTAGACACTGTTGATGTGTTTTCGGAATCAAGCATTGCTCCAGATTCCCTGTCTCTGGCTCCTAGTAAGCCAGACAGATACTACAGGGTTCCTGACTCCCACAAATTTTTATTCAAAAATCCTGCTGCTGACCCTGAAATTATCTCACAGGGTCCCAAAGGTGTAAAGGCCTCAACAGCTAAGAATCCTACCCTCTCTGATAGAGATTCCAGGGTGCTGGATAGATGGGGAAAGAAGGTTTATACGTCTGCAACCTTAGCAATTAGGGCCTTAAACTGCCAGTTTCATATGCTTAAATATCAACAGCATGTTATGGGATTATTGAAACAGAAAATGATGATTACTGAATGTGTGGAAAATAAAGAATTACAGGAATTATTGCATGCAGCAGAACAGGTTGGAAAGCATACTTTGCAATGTGGTTTTGATTCCTTGGAGGCCTCCTGCAGGGCTGCAGATGTTCGTGTTTCACTGTTGCAGTCATGACTGTAGGGTTCTCCCCTGCCGGCAGGCAGTCCTCGGTCGGCCAGAATCCCAAAGTCTGGGTCCGGCGTCGGCTGTTCAGCCATGCTCCCTGACATCAGAGCGCCAGGAGTACAAAGCTGACAGCTGACACCATGTTCCCCAGTCTTTCTTGCCGTGCGGTGATAGCAGTTCGCATTTGCCGGTCGGCTGACTCCTGACAATTTTTGCTAAACGTACTTCAGTCCGAAGACTTTCTTCTCCTACTCGAAGCTAAGTACCTCGTTGGGGAAACTTTTTTCTTGTTCCAGTCTGATGTCAGAAAAAGTTAATTGTATTTCATGTGGGAAGCAAATACCTCATAAGGATTTTCATTCTTACTGTATTCTTTGCTTAGGCCCTGACCACGACGTAGCTAGTTGTCAGTTTTGTGCTAGATTCAATCAACGTACGATTAAACGAAGGTACGATTTTGCATTTCATTACTTTGGTAGGCGCTTTAATTACAAAATGTCTGATTCGGTTCCGGCTACCAGAGTTCACAAACGACGCAAGGATAAAGAGAGGCCTCCGAGGTCCAAATCGGATGATATTGTACAAGCAGAGCCAGCTTCAGGTTCGGCCGTCGTCAGTGAGGTGCTTTTGCAGCACCTGTCGTCGGCCATTTCGGAACCGATAGCCGAAACGGACTCCCACAAGGAGCCAACTAGGCCTTTGAATATTTCTGTTGCAAGACCTTCGGACAGTGCTCCTTCGGATGGGTCCGGAGCCGCTGTGCAGGTACCGGCTTCCAAAGGGGTTTTCAGGCCTACTCCGCTTCTAATAAAGGCAAAGACAAAGGCAAAGACTACAGCTCAGGCCTCTTCTGATCCGGCACCCAAGTCTCAGAAACAGTTACTTAAGATGACGGAGGACTTACTATGATTAGGGGTTCACATCCCCCTCCAGATAAAAGGCCAAGGCAAGAAGTGTATTATGACTCCTCTGATCAGGCTTCTGTTTCTTCACTTCTTCTGATCAGGCTTCTGTTTCTTCACTTCTTCTGGCCAGGAATATTCTTTCCCCCCTTATGAGGATTCTGATGCTGAGGAATCCATTCCTTCAGCTTCTCCCTCTGAGGATTTCTCTTTTGGGGAAACTTTACATGAAATGAGGGAACATTTTCACAGGGAAGGACAGGAGTACTCTGAATCTAAGAAAAGACTTAGGGATTTTCTTCTTCTTCCCCAACATAGACCCCTGGCTATCCCTCCTATTTTGGATATTGTGGATGATGCTTTTTCGGAGGCTAACTTAACTCCGGACTCTTTTCCTCCAGCTCCTGTTAAGCCAGATATTATAGGGTTCCTGATTCCCACCAGTTTTTATACAAGAATCCCACTGCTGATCCTGAAACCATTTCTCAGGGTCCTAAGGGGGTTAAGGCCGCTACTGCTAAAAAACCCCATTCCCACTGAGAAGGATTCCAGATCTTTAGAAAGATGGGGCAAAAAAGTGTACACTTCTGCTACTTTATCTATTAGGACTTTAAACTGTCAATTTCATATGCTGAAATACCAGCAATTTCTTCTGTCTGTTTTGAAACAAAAGCTAACTTCCATTTCTGCCTGTGCAGATGATAAGGAATTACAAAACTTAATGCATGCCACTGAACAAGTTGGGAAGCATGGTTTACACTGTGGATTTGATGCCTTGGAGGCTTCTTGTAGGGCTGCTGCCTCTGGTACAGTCATTAGAAGGCATGCTTGGTTAAAGGAACAAAACTTGCCAGATCAAGTAAAAGCTAAGTTATTGGATGCTCCTGTTGAGCATAATGTTTTGTTTGGACCTAAGGCTGAAGAGGTGATAAAGAAGATGGAGGACAAGGCAAAATCCTTGCAAACGGTTAAAGATTTCTTACAAGTACAGCCACCCAGATTTAGTAGGAATTGGCCTACAAAAAATTGGTCCTTTCCCAATTCAGACAGGCCTCAGAGGGGTAGATACAGACGCTCCCGAGGAAGGCCTCAAACGCAAGCCTCTTATAGACCAAGACAGTGGACTGCTTCCACCCCTAGGGGAGGAGAGGACAGGTCGCAAGCTCATAGAAAACAGGCTCAATGACTCCCTCTGTTGGGCTGCAGGAACTTCTTGCCTGGAAGCCCCACTCGGAGGAAAACTTTCTCTTTTTCTTCTAAATTGGACTCATATAGGTTCATAGGTTCATACTAGGCTATCTGCCCTAGGGCATTTATAAGCCTAGCCAGAGTATGTTTGGCTTTCGCCACCCATTTTAAATTAATTTTGCTATGCCCTTTTTCGAGGTTAGTATACTGTGCCTCTGTCTAACAGTGACACAGAAGTGATACCCGGGGTAAACCTACGATCTCCCATCCACTCATCAAGATTCCTCTTGAAAAGAGTCAATGAGGGACTCTGCCTAACCTGGACTGGGATTTTATTCCAGAGTGAAGGGAGCCTCTGGGTTATGAATCTGTCCCTCCAGCATGTCCTATTTATTTCAGTGCTGAGGTTCAAGTCTCTCGAGCGTGTAGCTCGATGGGATTTGGATTTTTTGAGGTGCAGCATGTCCCTTAATTCCGGGTTGGACATGGCCTTGTACGTCAGGCACAGGTCACCTCTGAGCAGGCGGTATGCCACTGAGTAGAGCTGGAGTTTCTTTAACCGGGCAGCATATGGCATCTGTTTGAGCCCTTTGATCCTCTTGGTGAGGTACTTTTGGGGTCTTTCCAGTTGCTCCAGGTGTTTGGTAAGGTGCATCCCAAAAGGGGCATTGTACTCAATTATGGGCCTGATGAGGGATGAGTAAAGAGGCACGATGACCTCCCCTAATCTAGATGTGAATCCCTTCATGATTAGGTGGGCTATATAAAATGTTTTTCTAACCACTTTGGCCACGTGGTTGTCAAATGAGAGATTGCTATCAACTTGGGTCCCCAGGTCCCTAATTACTTCTTCTGTACTTAATGGATTACCACCTATGTGGTAATTTGTGGCCACTCTGTTTCTGCCAAAGGCGATGACTATACACTTTTTGGCGTTTAGCTTGAGGCCATGGCTCTGGCACCAGTTGTCTGTTTCTACGAGGCCCTTTTGGAGGATGCTTGTGTCGGCTGGAGAGTCGATTATGGCCCAGTTTGCAGTCATCTGCGAACTTGGTCAGCCACAGTCCTTCCGTGTTGGCCTGTACCTCCGAAAATATATACCAAACAAGAGAGGTCCCAGGACTGAGCCTTGTGGGACGCCACTTGTAACTGGTTTGGAGTCTGACATGGCTCCAGCAATTCTAACCATGTGGGTTCTGTCCTTGAGCCAGTTTGCAACCCATCTAGTGACATAGGGGTTTATATTTAAGCTGGTGAGCTCATCTATAATGCCCGAGTGGGGTATTGTATCGAAGGCTTTGCGAGGTCCAGATAGGCTGTGTGGACCACCTTCCCTTCCAATGGCCTTGGTGACTGTTTCAAAGAAGTCAACCAGGTTTAAGAGGCAGGATCTGCCCTTAACAAAGCCAAACTGGGTAGGATCCAGTGTCTGTAGGTCCCCAATATCTTTATTTATGAGGTCCATGATGATCCTTTCCATAGCTTTGCAGACCAAGCTAGTCAGGCTTATGGGGCGATAGTTTCCAGGGTCCGTTGAGGCACCACCTTTGTGGAGAGGGACCACTGTTGCTGTACGCCACTCTTTGGGTACATATCCTGTAGTAAGGCTGAGATTGAACAGTAGTTTTATGTTTGGGTTTAGCTCTTCTTGGAGTTCATGTAGGAGGCAGCCTGGGACACCGTCTGGTCCCATTGATGCTGTGTTTTTTGCTTTGGAGAGGCGGCTCCCACCTGAGCATCTGAGATGTCAGGGGTAGCACTCTGCTGGGATAGATATTTGCCCTTTGGTGGGGAGGGAGAAGTTTGCGCTGAACCTGTCAGCTAGGATGTTGGCAATGTCTGTGGGATCAGTGTATTTTTTGTCATTTTGGACTAATTCTGAGCATATCTGGGAATTCCCACCCAGGTTCCTAACATAACTAAAGAAAGCCTTGTGATTATCCTTAGTGTCCTCTGCAATTTTTCTCTCGAAGCTGGCCTTTGACGATTTTATGAGTGCCCTTAGTTTTTTGCTAATACTGATCAGAGATGCCTTCCCTTTTTGGGATTTTGCTCTATCATGTAGTAGCTTCCTCCTCCTATTGTATAGTTTGTTTATAGCTGGGGTCCACCAGACAGGTCGTCTGCCTTTGGAGGATTGGGTCTTGGTTTTATTTGGGATTGCATGATCCATGCAGTCCTGAAGGTGTTCATAGAATGCATTTATGAAGGATTCTGCGGTCTGGGCCGTATTTTCCACAGGCCCGGGGGCTTTGAAGGATTCCACCTCGGTTTTGAGGAGTGTGAAATTTGCTTTAGAGAAGTTTTTCACTGTGGTTTTATGGGCAGGGGATGGGGTCGGGATGTGAATATCCAGTGAGATCAGTTTATGGTCTGATCTTACCAGTGAGGGATACACTTCTGGTCTGGAGCATAGAGTCCCCATGTTGGTGATGGTCAGGTCCAGTATGTTTTCCCCTCTTGTGGGAGTGGTAACAAGTTGTTCCATAGCATTTGAGTTTATGAATTCTAGGAACCTTTGGGCAAGGGTGTTGGAGCTAGAGTAATGCTCCCAATCTATGTTTGGGTAGTTGAAGTCGCCCAATATAATGGTGTTCGGAGAGACCTTCATATTTTCCAGTGTTCTCAGGAAGGCCGAGTGGGGTTCCTGGGTTTGGGAGGGTGGTCTGTAGCAGGCTATAAACTGGAAGGCAGTTTTACCCACTGTTAGTTGCACATGGATAGTCTCCGATGCTTCGTGCTTTGCCACCAACCTGGAGGTGTGGGTATCTTTGATGAATATCGATACTCCCCCTCCTTTTGTAGTTCGGTCCAAGTTTTGGGGCCGAAAAGCATGGGTATGAGGTATAACCTGGTAGTGCTGGGGTGCTCTCGGGACCCCTGAACCAGGTTTCTGTTACTGCACAGATATCTATGTTCTCCATGCTAAGGAGAGTTTCGAGTGCGTGCATCTTGAGGTTTAGACTTCTAGCGTTGAGTAGCATTACTCTTAGTTTCTTATCCCTTGTGATACCTATGGAGGTGGGTTTGTCTTTTGAGCCTTGCCTAAAAAAGGCACTATGGGGGTAGCAAGAGCCTTTGCCAATATCCGAAAGCCCACGGGTGACAGGTGCAAGCCATCCCTAGCAAAGCATCGTGGCTTGTCGTGCATATCATCCCAAGCTGATAGGCATTGGATCCCCTTTGAATGACACCAATACTTAAGCCAATTGTTGAAATTGATCATCTTGTCTTCATACTGTGGCATCATTCTTGGTGAGGGTAAGATGCTACTCAAGGTCAGGGTCATAACAGCCTGGGCTACATGCTCAGAGAGCTCCTCTATGTCTCTTTTCATGTAGTCCAGGGAGGTATGTTTCAGGTCATTCACACCAGCATGGACAATGACGGAGTCATATTTGTACTTGCCTTGGAGTGACCTGAGTGCTTGTGTTATGTGGCGGATCCTAGCGCCAGACAGGCTGCTCACCGTGACCTTCTCCTTGTTCAGCCTGGTGAGCGGGACGTCAGTGTGCCTGACGATAGAGTCACCTATTGCAAGTGTATCAGGTGTGTTGTTTAGCCTTAAGGGCTGTGACTGTTCGGCACACTGGCTTTGTGAGATATGTGTTGCATGTGTTTTTTTTTAGGGTAGCGGTTGCTTGGGTGTCTGCTTTGGAGGTCTCTGCTGCTTAGGCAGATCTTTATTTAGAGCCTCCGAGTATGTTTTTGTGTGATTATGTGTTTGGTTTGCTGTCGTTGTAGGTCTATGTGAGGCTGGAATTGTAGTGAGTGTGGTTTCCTTCTCCTCCTGACTGGTTTTGCCAGTACTGAGTTGAGAGAGCTTAGCCTCCAGTTTGGCTATATGGTTGCATCTCTCACATGTGTTGGAATTTGTTGGGAGGAGGAGAGGGTTGTCTGTGTACATGAGGCAGTTGTAACATTGCCTCAAGATTCCCATATTCACCAGCTGGACCAGAGAGGAGATTGACAACTGCCCTTTGGACATGCTAGAATAATATTGGGAATTCCTTTATAATTGAAAACAAGGGCCAATGGGGAGCGAGGGTGTAGTGCTTTTAATTTTTAGTGCTGACTTATAATTGCTTTAGTGAGCAAGTGCCAGGTAACAAGTGCAATGTGTTACAGGTAACTTAAAATGCAAAAACGACAAACAGTAACTTTCTTTCAAGCGAAGCAAGGAAATAAGTACAGTAAGCAATGCAGATATCACTAGGGATCCACAGAAGCGCTGAGAAGCCGCGTTTTAGGTGGAATTAGCGTCCCAGGGAAATAACAAGCATACAAACAAAGCTAGATTCAGCAGGCCTGGATCTAGTCTATGCTACAGCAAACAAGGTGTACCAATTTCAGTAAGATACAGTTCAAATACTCAGGCACTATAAACCTTTAACCAGAAATTCCCAGCTCAGAAAGGCAGAGTCCAGCCTCTCCTCCCACAAGAGTGCAGACCACGAACCTTCTTAATGTAAAATAACTGGCCTGAAGCCCAAGTGCTTAAACCAGAGCTAATACACTTAACCCAAGACAAGTGGGTTCTGGATGTCGTTTCAAGAGGTTACAAATTCCATTTTCATACCCTACCAAGACCAAGCGGATGGCCGGATCTTCCACAACATCAGTGGTTAGAGGCCTTAAACCAGGTGGAAGCACTCTTGGCTATGAAAGCCATAGAACTGGTTCCACTTTCAGAGATGGGACAAGGTTTTTACTCGAGGCTTTTTCTAGTCCCCAGAAAGCAAAATTCATGGAGACCCATTCTGGATCTGTCAGTCTTGAACACTTTTCTCGAGATACCAAAATTCAAGATGCTTACTCTTCAGCAGCTACTTCCAATGCTGACCAAAAATGCATGGATGGTAACTTTGGATTTAAAGGAGGCATATTTACACATTCCCATCAGGCAGGAATGCAGAAAATACCTCAGGTTCAGGGCCAGATCGAGGCACTATCAATTCTCTGCGTTGCCCCTTGGATTGTCTACTGCGCCCAGGGTCTTCACCAAATGCCTGGCTCCAGTAGTAGCTTATTGCAGACTCAATGGAATTCAGATTTACCCTTATCTGGACGATTGTCTAATTCAGGCAGACAGCAAGGATGTCTTACTCCAGCATCTAGAATTTGTTCAGAACCTTCTCAAGTTCCTGGGATTCTCTGTAAACATAAAAAAGTCAAATTTGACACCCTCACAAAACTTTTCTGGGTGCTCTTCTAAACACCACAACCCAGATGGCATTTCTGACATCCAAGAAACAATTACAGCTGGCTTAAACTTTCAAAACCTTGGCAACTTTAACTCAGCTTTCTGCAAGGAAATTCCTGCAGGCTTTGGGTTACATGGCCTCCTGCATCCTTCTCGTACCTTATGCAAGACTACATATGAGGAAAATTCAGTGGTACCTAAAAAGTGTATGGTCTCAGCATTGCCACAGTTTAGACATACAGATCACCGTCCTGCCTTGTCTCCAAAAGGAATTCCTTTGGTAGTCCAAGGCATGTACTCTAAACATAGGAAAACCCTTCAGTCTGCCTCCAGCCACTCAGATACTAACCACGGACGCTTCAGATTATGCACGGGGAGCCCATTTTCAGGGCAACTGTGTCTGCAGGGCCTTTGGACAAGGGATCAGAAGCTCCTGCATATCAATTTAAAGGAAATGTTAGCCGTACAGAACGCTCTTTTGGCTTTCAGGAATCTTCTACAACCAGGACAGCTACTGATACGGACAGACAACACAACAGTTATGTGGTACATAAACAAGCAAGGGGTATCTCATTCCTATCCCCTTTGCCGACTAGCCATGAATCTATGGAACACAGCTCTAGCTTGCAAACTGGACCTTCAAGCTCAGTTTCTACCAGGGAAGCAAAACGTCCTGGCAGACAGTCTGAGCAGAAACCTGTCTGATCCACACGAATGTATGCTGGACACCGAAATATTCAGGATGATTACAGCAGTCTGGGGATGTCCTCACATAGACCTCTTTGCATCCCACCTCAATCATCAACTACAGATTTTTTGCACCAGGATTTTCCATGAACTAGCTTGGAAAGTGGATGCTCTATCATTCAGTTGGAGAAACCTCTCTGGGTATGCCTTCCCGCCTCTACCTCTTCTTCCACGGGTGTTATTAAAGATCAAACAGGACAAGCCCAAGATGATAATTTTGCTGGCCCCAAATTGGCCTTGACAATTTTGGTACCCAACTCTGAAAAACCTTTGTCTGGAGCCCCCTTAGGTATTACCACAGACACCGAACCTTCTGTCCCAGCACCAGGGTCATGTTCTGCACTCCCATGTCAAAACTCGCAGCCTGGTTAATCCAGGGTCTTTGATTCATTCTCTCCTACCCAAGCAGGTTATGGATGTCATTTTAGAAGACAGACGTCCTAGCACTAGAAAATCTTATGCAGGAAAATGGAAAAGATTTTGCTCCTGGATGCAGGGTCAGGATTCAGATCCTCTTATTCCTAGCATTCCTCTGATTTTACTTTACCTGACAGACCTCGTACATAAGGGTCTCTCTTTCTCTTCCATAAAGATCCATGCTTCTGCTATTTCTTCTCATTATAATACAGACCCTCCTATCTTTTCCCATCCGCTCATGAGACAGTTTCTCAGAGGAGCTAAGAACTTAAGGCCCCCTAGATCTCCTCCCATTCCTGCTTGGGATCTCAACTATGTTTTGGAAAAACTCACCTTACCTCCTTTTGAGCCTGCTGCCACTTCTGACATCAAGTTTTTATCTTGGAAGACAGCCACTCTGTTAGCTCTGACCTCTGCCAGGAGAGTTTCGGAGTTGAAAGCTCTTATGGCTGTGGAACCTTATATTATTTTTCATCAAGACAGGGTGTCTTTAAGGACTAAACCTACTTTCATGCCTAAGGTGGTTTCCAAAGTGGCTTTAAATCAAACTATTCACTTGCCAACTTTTTTCCCCAGTCCTCAAAATAAGGGGGAAAGGATCTTGCATTCCTTGGATGTGCACAGACAACTACGTTTTTACCTGGCAAGAACCAAGGACATCAGGAAATCAGAGCAATTGTTTTTCTTATGCTTCAAGTTACCAAGGTAAAGCCATTTCAGAATGGACCATTTCTAAATGGATTGCTCATGGAATCAGATTTTGTTATTCACACCATGGAAAGCAATTCCCAGGGAGTATAAGGACTCACTCTACCAGAGCTGCTGCCACTTCAGCTGCCTTCCTCAGGGGAGTTCCTACCAAAGACATTTTGGAAGCTGCAACTTGGAGTTCAGTGCATACTTTTTCCAAGCACTACAATCTACCTCTCTACTCTAAGTCTAGGGCAGGCTTTGCTTCTGCTGTCTTGCAGGGCCTTTTAGCCACCCCCTCTTCTTTATGACCACCTCCCTTTTATTCTGCTTTGGGATTCAACCCTACAGTCATGACTGCAACAGTGAAACACGATGAACATAGTACAGTTGTGTACACTTACCATAAATGTAGATGTTAGAATGTCTTCACTGTTGCAGTCTGGGTTTCCCTCCCTCCTGTCCCCTCTTATTTTTTTCTTTTGTGTGGTTCCCTTCACCCTTCTTTTGAGGTGTTTTTGCAAAGGGTATGGGATCTTACTAATTTTGGAGCACCTGACATCTGGGGCAAGAAAAACTGGAGAACATGGCGTCGGCTGTCAGCTTTGTACTCCTGACGCTCTGACGTCAGGGAGCATGGCTGAACAGCCAATGCCGGACCCAGACTTTGGGATTCTGGACGACCGAGGACTGCCTGCCGGCAGGGGAGAACCCTACAGTCATGACTGCAACAGTGAAGACACACTAACATCTACATTTATGGTAAGTGTACACAACTGTACTTTGCCTGGCTCAAGGAGCAAAATCTGCCTGATCATGTTAAAGCTAAATTATTGGATGCACCTTTACAGCATGATAGTCTGTTTGGTAGTAAGGCAGAAGAGGTTTTAAAGAAAATGGAAAACAAAGCTAAGTCTATGCAAACTGTAAAAGACTTCTTACAAGTGCAGCCATCAAGATTTAGTAGACACTGGCCTACAAAAAACTGGTCATTTCCTCTGTCTGACAGAGCCTCACGGGGGAAATCCAAGCGCTGAAAAGGCTTTAGATACCAATCACAGAGTTCTTACAGGTCAAAGCAATGGGGTGCCTCTACCTCCAAATCTGGAGGAAACAAAGCACAACCCTACAGTAAACAGCCTCAATGACTTCTCTCTGCCATCACCAAGCACTTATCTTTTGGCAGCCCCCTTAGGGGGAAAATTAGCACTTCATGGTCAAAATTGGCAGTTAATAACCCAGGACAAGTGGGTATTAAACATAATATCCCAGGATCCCAGGGATATAGATTTAATTTCCATACCTTGCCAATTCCAAACGGTTGGCCAGATCTGCAACAAAATCAATGGGCAGAGGCACAAAAACCAGTTACGTCCCTCATGAATATGGGGGCTATTCAACCAATACCAGAATAGGAAAAAGGGCAAGGGTTTTACTCAAGACTGTTCCTGGTACCCAGAAAAGACAGTGCCTGGCGCCCAGTACTGGATTTATCGATTTTGAACACATTCTTGGACATCCCAAAAGTCAAAATGCTGACTTTGCAACAGCTTCTGCCCATGCTGGGCAAGAACGCTTGGCTAGTGACTCTAGACTTAAGAGGCATACCTTCATATCCCAGTAAATCGTGCAGAAGATACCTCTGCTTCAGGGCTGGTTTTATGCATTACCAATTCTCTGCACTGCCCTTTGGCTTATCTACTGCGCCCAGGGTCTTTACAAAGTGCCTGGCACCAGTAATTGCATTTTGCAGACAAAGAAGCATACAAATCTATCCTTACTTAGACGACTGTCTCATTCAAGCAGAAAGCAAGGACATTCTTCTTCAACATCTGGCGTTTGTGAAAAGGCTTCTAACATGCCTAGGGTACACAATAATCGAAATCACAACTGGTACCCTCTCAAAAGATTACATTCCTGGGTGCAAGCTTGCATACAACTGCCCAGATGGCTTATCTTACGCCAGACAAAGGCAACTGACTATTTACTTCAAACAGATGGCAACAAAAACCCAGTTATCTGAAAGACAAATTCTGCAGGCTTTGGAGTTCATGGCATCCTGCATTCTACTAATTCCACATGCAAGACTGCATATGAGGAAACTACAGTGGTATCTGAAAAGTTTATGAAGTCAACATTGTCACAGTCTGGAAACAATTTCTCCTCTCATTCCCTGCCTACAACAGGAGTTTCTTTGGTGGGCAGAGTCATGTCACCAGAACATGGGATGGTCTTTCACTCTACCTCCGGCCACCCAAACCCTAACTACAGACGCATCACCTGATGGGGAGATGCATTCAGGGCATATGGAGCCCAAAACAAATGCATCTGCATATCAACCAGAAAGAGATGTTAGCTGGTCAGAATGCTCTGACAGCCTTCAAGGACTTGCTTCATCCAGGACAACTACTGATAAAGATGGACAACGCCACTGTTATGTGGTACATAAACAAGCAGGGGGGTACACATTCCTACCTCTTTTGCATACTAGCCATGGCATTGTGGGACACAGCCTTGACTTACCAAGTACATCTTCAAGCTCAATTCCTGCCAGGAAAACAAAATACTCTGGCAGACTAAGCAGAAATCGTATGGACCCTCACGAGTGGAAACTGGATCCACAAGTCTTCAGCATGATAACAGGGAAATGGGGGAGTCCGGACATAGATCTATTTGCCTCTCCCCAGAATTATCAACTGGACAAATTCTGCACAAGGACATATCACAGACAAGCATGGAAAGTGGATGCCCTATCCTTCAGTTGGAAAAACCTATCAGTCTACGCCTTTCCTCCTCTGCCTCTTCTTCCCAAGGTCTTACTAGCAGTTAGACAGGAAAAACCAAAAATGATCCTAATTGCCCCGGACTGGCCTCGCCAGCACTGGTACCCAATTCTAAGGAATATGTCTCAACTCCCTCCTTGGTACTTGCCTCAAATACCTCATCTACTGTCTCAGCAGAGCAATCAAATTTTGCACAGTCAGCTCCAAATTCTGAACCTGGCAGCATGGCTGATCATGTAGTTATTCAAACATCTCTCAGTAAATCTGTGATGGATGTCATTTTGGAAGCCAGAAGGCCTAGTACTAGAAAATTTTATGCTGATAAATGGAAGAGATTCTGTGCTTGGAGCCAAGCACAAGGGACGGACACAGCAAAGCTAAATATTCCTCAGATTTTACAATACTTGACTGAGATGCTTGACAAGGGCCTATCTTTTTTATCCATAAAAATCCATGCCTCTGCCTATCTCAGCTCATTACAACACAGAGCCTCCCATCTTTTCTCATCCTCTGCTAAAATAGTATCTTAGAGGGGCCTAAAAATTTAAGACCTCCCAGAAGATCACCATCTCCTGCATGGGACCTCAATTTTGTGTTGGAAAAGCTCACCCTGCCTCCATTTGAACCAGCAGCTACTGTGGATATAAAGTTTTTATCTTGGAAAACAGCTTTCCTTCTGGCAATCACTTCAGCAAGAAGGGTTTCAGAACTACAGGCCCTCATGGCTGTGGAGCCTTTTATTACATTTTACCTGGACAGGGTGTCCCTCAGGACGAATCCTTCCTTTATGCCTAAGGTGGTATCCAGTGTGGCACTGTTCACCTGCCAACTTTTTACCCAAATCCGCAGAACAAGGGGGAGTGGATTCTGCATTCCTTGGACGTACACAGACAACTAAGATTCTACTTAAACAGGACCAAAACTTTAAGGAAGTCTGAGCAGCTACTGGTGGCATTTGCTGCAGGATCAGAGGGGAAGACTATTTCAAAGTGGATAAGCCACTGCATTCGTTTCTGCTATTTGCATCATGGTAAACCGGTGCCCAAGGGAATCAGGTCACATTCCATCAGGGCTGCTTCTACCTCAGCAGCTTTTCTCAGAGGGGTGCCAACCAAAGACATTCTAGAAGCTGCTACTTGGAGCTCTGTTCATACTTTTACAAAGCATTATCATTTGCCTCTCTTCTCTAAGTCCAGGGCAGGCTTTGCTACTGCGGTTCTGCAGGGCCTCATAGTCGCTCTTAATGCTATTTAGTTCCAGCCTCCCATCCATAGCTTTGGGATTCTACCCAAATGTAATGACAACAGTGAAACACTAACAACATAGTACAGTTGTGTACACTTGCCATAAATGTAGATGTTATGTATTCACTGTTGCAGTCCGGGTTACCCACCCGCCACCCCCCCTTTTTTCTAGAACTTCTTTTTCCTTCACTATATTTTACAGCCTTTGTGGTGTATTTGCTTTTAGATGAAGGTAAAGTTTGTTGTTACAATTGCATATATATATATATATATATATATATATATATATATATATATATATATATATATATATATATATATATATATATAATTTTTTTTTTTTTTTTTTTTTTTTTTTTTTTTTTTTTTGCTCCCCATTTGGGGGGCACCTGACATCTGGGGCAAGAGAAATTAAAGAAAATGGCGTCGGCTGCATGTTTTATTCCCCTAACGACCTGGAGTCATGGAAGAGGAGACTGCAACCGACGCAAGACCCAAGACTTTGATATTCAGGCCGACTGAGGGCAACCTGCCAGCAGATTACCCAAATGTAATGACTGCAACAGTAAATGCACTCTAACATCTACATTTATGGTAAGTGTACACAACTGTACTTTCCGACATTCACTTCGACCTCCTCGACAGTCCGCTCCATTGAGAGGTCTGGGCGCTGAGACTCCCTCGGCTCCGTGGGGGGGAGTGGCATCCAGACCCTTGTCCCGACTCCGCTCTCCCTCTCGGAGCTTTGGCGCAGGTGAGTTTGGCTCCCACATCTGCCTCGGAGCCATCGCTTTCGGTGCAGAGGTGGTCTCTAGGCTCCTTGGACTCAGAGCCTCCCTCCATTCCGGATCACGGTGCCTTCAAGGTGGAGTGTGCTCTCCACCAAGACAGCCCCACCTTCGGCTCCATCCCTGTCGATACCAGTCTGCCTCGAATCCTTCTCTCCGTCCCAAGTGTAGGGAACTGATGCCCCAGGACGCCCCACAGGGCGACCCCTCTTCTTCCGAGACCTCTCCTGAGCATGCCTCAGAGGGGGTTCCCAGGAAGAAAAAATGTAAGAGGAAACGTGGACTCCTCTGAGTCAGTCACCTCTGACACTGACTTGGATGACTTGGAAAGGGTCCCCCTCTGAAGATGTCTCATTCTCAGACATTCTGGAGATCCTTGGGCAGAGGGTAAACTGGAAGTCCCTTGCCCCTTCTGAGGATGGGTCCGTGTACCTGGACGCATTTGGTTCCCGACCTTCCACCTCCTGGGGGTGTCTGCCTTTCGACCCACTTTTGTCTCGTGAGTTGAAAGGCGTGGAGTGCTCCAGAGACCATGGAGCCTGTTCCAAGATGGCCAGACAAATTCATGACTGCACCAGATGACAAGACCTTCCTCTCCAAAGGCATGCCAGCTGATGCTATGGTGGTTTGCGGAGACTTCCTCTTCTACCCATCTACCAAACAAGGAGTCTAGAGCCATGGATAGGTATGGGAAGCGTTTTTTCTCTTCAGCGGTCTTTACTCTTTGGTTGGTGAACTACTTTATGCATTTTACAAGGCTTCAGAGGGATCTTCTTAAAGAGCTGGGAGATACCGTCCAGGATCCTTCAGCTGAGGGAGCGGCTTCCATGTCGGCTAACCAGCTAGTGACCCTAACCTCCGTTGTCAACTCCTCCATGCGCTTGATTTCTTATTCAGCAGATGGAGCAAATAGGGCTGCAGGCACAGGAGTGGCTCTTCGCAGACATTCCTGAATGCACTTTTGTCAGTTTGCGGAGCCCTTTCAAGTCCTCCTTTACGAACACCCCCTTTGACAGCTCAGCCTTGTTCGGGCCGCAAGTTTGAGACACTCTTACCAGGAGTGAACGTGATGGCAAAACTCTCTGCCATAGGAGTCCATTTTTCCACTCTATCCCGGCATTATCCCAAAGGCCAAAAGAGTGGGAAAATGTGGTTCCGTAAATCCCAGGTAGGTTTGCCGGACACCCGAGATAATTCCCTCAGAGGCAGAGGGGGGAATAAAAGGAGACGCTGACCTCACGGCAGGGGGGTCCGCAGCAGGGTGACAGATACTTTCTCTGCCAGACCCTTTCAGAATCCCTGAAGGTTTGCCCAGCTGCTCACCTCTGGAAGCAGTCGGGGGCAGAATTTCAGTGTACCCAAGAGCCTGGCAAGATGCAACAGAAGACTAATGGGTATGGTACACAATATCCAGGGGTTATAAAATTCTCTTCTCCCAAGCACCCCCAAGAAGTCAAAAATCAACAATCCCAGATGTTCCACTCAATCTTCAGGGATCTAGCATCCGTAAATGTAAAAACGCTGCAAAAAAGAACCATTCAGGAAAACGCTGCAAAAAAGAACCATTCAGGAAGTTCCTGCAGAGCAGATAGAATCCAGAACTTTCTCAAGGTTCTTTTTAGTTCCAAAGAAGACAGGGGACTGGAGACCTGTCTTGGATCTCAGCAGGTTAAATAGGTCAGTAAAGAAGACCAAGTTCCTGATGGTGACACTGCAGTCCATTCTACCCGTTTTGGGTCAGGACAATTGGATGCACTCTTTCGATCTCCAGGACACGTACTACCATATAAAAATGAACAGGCAGTCCAGGAGACATTGACGCTTCCGGCTGTAAGCCAGTCATTATCAGTTCAGAGCTCTGCCCTTTGGTCTCACCACAGCCCCCCAGGGTGTTCACTAAATGCATGGCAGTAGTCGCAGCTCACCTGAGACATTTGGGATTTCAGGTGTTTCCTTATCTAGACGACTGGCTCCTCACTGCCACCACCAAGCATCATCTCCTAAGGGCCAGGAACCACACAATTCACACTTGTGCATGCTTAGGAATCGCAATAAATTAAGAAAAATCTGCCTTGTTGCCCTCTGTATTACTTTCATAGGCGCTCAGCTAAATACAAGAGACATGATAGCCAAGCTCCCACAAGAAAGGGTGCTTGCCATTCGAGGTCAGGTGTCTCTTTTTGTCAAAATTAAAGGTTCAGGCTCGATTTGTCCTGAAAGTCTTGGGGTTATTGGTAGCCCGTTATCACATGAGGATTCTGCAGTAGCTCCTCTTCACTCAGTGGTCATATCAGGACTTGCCAATGTCGCACATGATCTTAATCATGGGTACTTGTAAGAAAGATTAACGGTGGTGGCTCCACTCTCCCCTAGTCGCTATAGGCAGACCCTTTGTACTCCCTCTTCCACTAGCCACACTGACCATGAACGTTTCCCCAGATAAGCTGGGGGGGTCATTATCTGTGAGACAGTCCAAGGAACTTGGCAACCTCACGAGTACCATTTGCACATCAATGTCCTGGAGATGAGAGCGGTGTTACTAGCAATGCAAGCATTTCATGACCGTCTCCCTTCAGGCCATGCAGCAATTCAGACAGACATGTCAGTAGTGTGGTACATCAACAAACAGAGTGGATCCAAATCTTACCCCTTATGTCGGGAGGACCTTCGAGTATGGCAGTGGGTGAGCTCCTGTCAGTGTTTTCTGGTTGCAATGCACATTCCAGGGAAGTCCAGCGTGATAGCGGACAAGCACAGCAGGGCAATTCTCATGCCCCACAAGTGGTCTCTGAAACAAGATGTGGCTGATAAGATCTTCTGCAGATGGGGCCAGCCATGCTGCGGTCTCTTTGCCTCTCATTTAAACAACAAATGCAGCAGCTATTTTGCCCTAGTTCCCCCACTGGGACAGTCACCCAGAGATGCACTGGTCCACGAGTGCTCCCCCCCCCCCTTTCCTTTAATTTCTGAAGTTCTTCAGATAGCAAAGTTGCTGGTTTGCAAGCTGATCCTCATTGCTCCATACTGGCCTCATCAGATATGGTTCCCGTTCCTTTTGCATTACCTGAGGGAGGAGCCTTGGATTCTGGACCCAGTTCCGGACCTTCTGAAAACATCAGTCTGACACACTTCATCCTTCCATTCAAACTCTCATGCTGACAGCTTGGTTTCTCCACTTCTGATCCTAGCCAGGCTCCCTGATATCTCATCTATGGTTCAGCATATTTTAGTCTCTTCCCATAAACCAACTACCAGGAAGCTTTATGCTAGTAAATGGAAGAGGTTCTCCTACTGGGCCGAGCAAAATTACATTGATCCCTTTACAGCTCCAATTGCAAAAATTTTGGACTTCCTGGCTGAAACCTTTGAAAAAGGAGCAGCGGCTGCTACAATTCGTGTTCAACTGGCTCTGCTATTTCTAATTTTCATGTGGGCCTTCTAGGTTCAAATGTCCTGTCCCATAAGTTATGCAAGGCCTTTTTGAAAGGTGCTACACTATTAAGGCTGCCTATCCAAGAACCTCTCCATCCTTGGGATTTAAACTTGGTATTAGCTGCTCTGATCCTTCCTCCCTTTGAACCAGACGCTTCTTGTCCTCTGAAGTTCTTAGGGAAAACCCTCTTCCTGATTGCAATTACATCAGCTAGATGGGTCTTTGAGTTGCAGGCACTTTCCAGCCGCCTGCCTTATATGATCTTTCACAAGGATGGAGTATCTCTTAGAACTAATCCTTCCTTTTTACCAAAAATGTGCTCAGACTATAATTTGAATCAGTCAGTTGAACTTCCTGTTTTCTTCCTAAATAATGGCAACAAGGCAGAGTACAAATTACATCAAGTGGATGTCCACAGGCAATTACGATTTTATCTTCAAAGGACCAAGGACATTAGAAAATCAGGTCAGCTTTTTGTATCTTTTTCTCAGAGCAAACAAGGCTCATGAGTTTCCAAACTGACTCTCTCAAACTGGCTGTCCAATACCATTACTTATGTTTGAGTCTCTGAATGTGAGAGTCCCAGGAAAAGTGAGGGGACATTCCACTAGGTCCTTGGCTACCTCCATAGCCTTTCAAGCTAAGCTTCCTTTAGATACTATTTGCGCAGCACAACATGGGCTACTCCCCATACCTTCATTCCTCATTACAAAGTGGACATGGCCTCTCGGAACATGGCATCCTTTGGTTTCACGGTTCTGAAGTCCCTTTTCCAGTGAGCCACCCAGGATTTAGGTGCTAGGGACGCTGTCCCAACCAGACAAAAGGAAGGCTAGATGGACAACATAACAAAAGTTATGTTCTTACCATAACGTTCCATGTTTGTTGTCCTTTATCTCGTCTTCCTTCTTGCATCCCTCCCTCCTTCCCCCATCCTAGATGATTGAGTGGAATTTGCATTTTGGCTGATCTGGTTGAGTGTCCTTTGCTTTTCAACCTGTGGTAGTCTCCTTGTCACCATGTTTTCCTGTTGTCTGTACAAGGAGTCTTATTGTTTAGTTACCTCTTTTATTGGGTAGTGGTTAGTTCTCATTGAGTAGCTACCGCTATGCATGCTGGGATAAGGGCTTAGCCTTGAGCCAGTAAGGACTCTTCTTTCAAGTCTTCTATCTCATGGTCTCAACTATAAGAAATTCGAGGTTGGTTTTGAAACTTCGAAATTTAGAAGTAGACCCATATATATAATTCAAAAAACTTTTATTGCCCTTTTGGACACCCTTTGTAGGTGTGGTCTCCTTACCACTTTCTTTTCTAATGCGTAGGATTTTATTCCTAGTTTATCCACATAGGTAATGACTGATGTTCATCGTGTTTCACTGTTGCAGTCATAACTGTAGGGTGCTCCTGCCGGCAGGCAGCCCGAGGTCGGCCAGAATTCCAAAGTCTGGGTCCGGCGTCGGCTGTACAAGCCAGTACCCTGATGTCAGTACGCTCTGGTACATAGCCCTCAGCCGACGCCATCTTCTCCAGTCTTTCTTGCCGTGCGGTGGAAAGCAGCTCGCAAGTCGTTGGTTGGCGATTTTCGAACAGCGTTTTTGGTTGTTGTCGGTCCGAAGTTCTTACTTCTCTTCTCAAAGCTAAGTACCCCGTTGGGGAATCTTTTTCTTGTTCCTCCGGTGTCAGAAAAAGTTAATAATTGTATTACGTGTGGGAAACAAATACCTCATAAAGATTTCCACTCTTACTGTCTACCTTGCTTAGGCCCTGACCACGACGTTTCTTGTCGGTTCTGTGCCAGGTTTAATTCTCGTACTATCAAACGCAGGTACGACTGGGCTCTGAATTACTTTGGCAGACTCTTCAATTATAGAATGTCGTCTGATACTACCGGAATTCAAAAGAAGCGCAAAGACAAGGACAGGCCTCTGAGGTCCAAACAGGACTCGTTGCAGCTGGAGCCAGCGTCCGGTTCGGCTGTCGTCAGTGAGGCGCTTTTGCAGCCCCTGTCGTCCGCCACTTCTGAACCGATGGCCAATACGGACTCCCATGGGGAGCCATCAAGGCCTTCTATTTTATCTGCTGCAGGACCTTTGGACGTCGCTCCCTCGGATGGGTCCAGAACCGCTGTGCAGGTACCGGCTTCTGAGGTGGTATTCAGGCCTACTCACATCACTATTTCAAAGGCAAAGACAAAGACTCCTGTTAAGTCCAAAGCTCCTGCTCAAGCTACTTCTGAATCTACTCCCAGGACACAGAAGCAATTGTTAAGGATGGCTGAAGATTTGCTTACTATGATTAGGGGTTCTCACCCCCCCCCCCCCCCTGAGAAAAGGCCTCGACAGGATGTTCCTATGGATTCCTCTGAACAGGCTTCTATATCTTCTGTCTCTTCCTCTGATCAGGAATATTCTTTTCCTCCTTATGAGGATTCGGATGCTGAGGACTCCTTGCCCTCTGCCTCTCCGCCTGAAGATTTTTCTTTTGGGGAAACCTTACATGAGATGAGGGAACATTTTCATTGGGATGGTCAGGATTATTCTGCTTCCAAGAAGAGGCTTAGAGAATTCCTTCTTCCTCAACATAGGCCTTTGGCTATCCCTGCTGTTCTTGACATTGTGGATGATGCTTTTTCCGAGGCTAATTTGAATCCTGACTCCATGCCTCCTGCTCCCTCTAAGCCTGATAGGTTTTATAGGGTTCCTGAGTCTAATTTGTTCTTGTTTTAAGAATCCTTCTGCAGATCCTGAAACTATATCTCAGGGCTCTAAGGCTGCTAAAGTTGCTACTTCTAAGAATCCTATTCCCTCTGAGAAGGATTCTCGTGCCTTAGACAGGTGGGGTAAAAAGGTATATACTTCTGCTACCCTTTCTGTTAGGGCTTTAAATTGCCAGTTTCATATGTTTAAGTATCAGCAATTTCTTTTGTCTGTTTTAAAGCAAAAGCTTTCCTCCCTTCCTGCATGTGTAGAAGATAAGGAACTACAGGATGTATTGCATGCAACTGAACAAACATAGCTTGCATTGTGGTTTTGATGCTTTGGATGCTTCTTGCAGGGCCGCAGCCTCTGGTACTGTTATCAGGAGACGTGCTTGGCTTCGTGAGCAAAGTTTACCTGAACAGGTTAAGGCTAAATTATTAGATGCCCCTGTTCAGCATGATGTTCTTTTTGGATCTAAGGCTGAGGAGATTATTAAAAAGATGGAAGAAAAGGCAAAATCTATGCAAACTGTGAAAGATTTCTTGCAAGTTCAGCCTCCTAGATTTTCCAGGAATTGGCCCTCCAAAAATTGGTCCTTTCCCACGTCTGACAGGCCTCAAAGGGGAAGATATAGACGCTCCAGAGGTCGTGGTCAAGCTCAGGCCTCCTACAGATCGAGACAATTTCACCTAGAAGGGGAGAAGACAGATCCCAATCTCAAAGGAAGCAAACTCAATGACTCTCTCGGTTGGGCTACAGGACCTCTTTACTTGGATGCCCCTCTCGGAGGAAAACTTTCTCTTTTTTACAGAAATTGGACTCATATTACCCAGGACAAATGGGTATTGGACGTGATTTTAAAAGGCTACAAATTCCACTTTCATACCTTGCCAAGGGCTTTCGGTTGGCCAGATCTGCCAAAACATCAATGGTCAGAGGCATTAAATCAAGTGGATGCTCTTCTGGCCATGAGAGCCATAGAGCCTGTTCCACTCTGAGATGGGAAAAGGTTTTTATTCAAGACTGTTTCTGGTTCCAAGAAAGCAAAGCTCATGGAGACCTATTCTGGACCTTTCTGTGTTAAACACCTTTTTGGAAATTCCAAAATTCAAGATGCTTACTCTGCAGCAGCTGATTCCAATGCTCTCTCAGGACGCTTGGATTGTGATATTGGATCTAAAGGAAGCTTATTTACACATTCCCATCAGGCAGGAACGCAGGAAATTCCTCAGGTTCAAGGCAGGTTCAAGACACTTTCAATTCTCTGTACTGCCCTTTGGTTTATCTACTGCGCCCAGAGTCTTTACCAAGTGCCTGGCACCAGTAGTGGCTTATTGCAGACTCCAGGGGATTCAGATTTACCCCTATTTGGACGACTGCCTTATTCAGGCAGACAGCAAGGATCTTTTACTTCAACATCTGGATTTTGTTCAACGTCTTCTCCTCCTACTGGGATTTTCAGTGAACACAATCAAGTCACATTTGATCCCTTCTCAACAAATGGTATTTCTGGGATCCCTCTTAAATACAACCTTACAAAGGGCCTTCCTCACTACAGAAAAACAAATACAGCTGGCTTCAATTTTCAAGACTTTGGCAACTCTACCTCAGCTCACTGCAAGAAAATTCCTGCAGGCACTGGGCTACATGGCTTCCTGCATTCTGTTGATTCCAAATGCAAGGCTTCATATGAGAAAGCTTCAATGGTATCTGAAAAGTGTATGGTCGCAGCATTACCACAATCTGGACACTCTGATTCCTCTGATCCCCTGTCTCCAGAAGGAGTTCCTTTGGTGGTCCAGGGTGTGTGCGTTAAATGAAGGAAAGCCTTTCCGTCTTCCTCAACCTTCTCAAATCATAACCACGGACGCCTCGGATTATGCTTGGGGAGCACATTTTCTAGGCAATTGCCAGCAGGGAACCTGGACAAAGGATCATCTTCACTGGCACATCAATCTGAAGGAAATGTTGGCAGTTCAAAATGCTCTTCTAGCCTTCAAGAACCTTTTGCATCCAGGACCTCTTTTGATTTGCACAGACAACACCACAGTCATGTGGTACATAAACAAGCAGGGGGGTTCTCATTCGTGCCCCTTTGCAGACTAGCTATGGCTTTATGGGACACAGCTCTAAATCTGAATCTACATCTCCAGGCCCAATTCATACCAGGAGAACAGAATCTCTTAGCAGACAGCCTGAGCAGGAACATTTTAGATCCTCACGAATGGATGCTAGACACCAACTTATTCAACAGGATTACTGCAGTTTGGGGATGCCCCCAGATAGATCTGTTTGCATCCCATCTCAATCATCAGCTGCCTCTCTCTTGCACCAGGTCATTCCACAAAACAGCTTGGAAAGTGGATGCCCTGTCCTTCAGCTGGAGAAACCTTTCGGGATATGCCTTCCCTCCTCTTCCTCCTCTTCCTCGGATTTTACTAAAGATAAAACAGGACAAGCCCAAGTTCCTCATCTTGATTGCTCCAAATTGGCCTCGACAGTTTTGGTATCCAACTTTAAAGCACCTGTTCTTGGAGCCTCCTTGGATTCTCCCTCTGAACCCTTCTCTTCCGTCCCAGCATCAGGGTCAGTTGCTACATTCCAATCTCAAGACCCTTTGTCTGGCAGCTTGGCTCTTCAAAGGAATTTGATCTCTTCTAGTCTTCCCAAACAAGTTTTGGATGTTCTTTTGGAAGCTAGACGACCTAGTACTAGGAAATCCTATGCCTCTAAATGGAAGAGATTTTGCATTTGGATGCAGGACCGAGGCTTGGACTCTCTGGTACCTGATCTCTCTTCTATTTTGCTTTACCTTTCGGATCTTTTGTCTAATGGACTTTCCTTTTCTTCCATTAAGATTCATGCTTCTGCTATTTTTGCTCATTTCAATACTGATCCCCCTGTTTTTTCTAATCCTTTGGTGAGACAATTCTTGAGAGGGGCTAAGAATTTAAGGCCTCCCAGAACCCCTCCTGTTCCTGCTTGGGATCTTAATTATGTTTTAGAAAAACTTACTTTGCCTCCTTTTGAGCCTGCTGCATCTTCAGATATTAAGTTTTTATCTTGGAAGACAGTTCTTTTGTTAGCTTTGACTTCTGCCAGAAGGGTCTCAGAGTTGCAAGCTCTCATGGCTGTGGAACCATACCTTATTTTCCACCAGGACAGAGTATCCTTGAGGACCAATCCTACTTTCATGCCTAAGGTGATTTCAAAGTGGCTTTGAATCAAACAATTCACCTTCCTACCTTCTTTCCTAATCCTCAGAATAAAGGGGAAAGGATTTTGCATTCCTTGGACGTGCACAGACAGTTACGATTTTATTTGGACAAGACTAAAGAGTTCAGAAAATCTAACCAATTGTTTTTCTTTTGCCTCCAGTTCTCTTGGAAAGGCTATTTCCAAACAAACTATTTCCAAATGGATTTCTTATGGAATAAGATTTTGTTACACTCATCATGGGAAACAATTTCCAGGTACTGTGAGAAGTCATTCTACTAGAGCAGCTGCTACTTCTACAGCTTTTCTCAGGAGATCCTACCAAGGATATCTTGGAAGCTGCCACTTGGAGTTCTGTGCATACTTTTTCCAAGCACTACAATCTCACTTTGTATTCTAAGACCAGGGCAGGCTTTGCCTCTGCTGTTTTGCAGGGTCTTCTTGCTGCCCCTTCTGTCTAAACCTCCCCCCTTTTTTCACTGCTTTGGGATTCCACCCTACAGTTATGACTGCAACAGTGAAACACGTTGAACATAGTACAGTTGTGTACACCTACCATAAATGTAGATGTTCGAGTGTCTTCACTGTTGCAGTCGGTGTTTCCCTCCCTCCTATCCCCTCTTTTTCTCTTTTTTGTGGTGTATTTGTGTTTCCTAGTGGGATTCATTTATGATTTATTAGGGACTTCTGACATCTAGGGCAAGAAAGGCTGGAGAAGATGGCGTCGGCTGAGGGCTATGTACCAGAGCGTACTGATGTCAGGGTACTGGCTTGTACAGCCGACGCCGGACCCAGACTTTGGGAATCTGGCCGACCTCGGGCTGCCTGCCGGCAGGAGCACCCTACAGTTATGACTGCAACAGTGAAGACACTCGAACATCTACATTTATGGTAGGTGTACACAACTGTACTTTACAGTTACCTCAGAAACTGATTCCTTTTTTCTTTGCATGTGCTTTCCTCTCTCTCTCTCTGTTCACTGGGATGGTCCAGGAGTCTATAAAGCTGCAGTAGTTAGTGGAAACTGTTATATAATTGATGTCCTTCAAGGATGCATCTGCAGTCCTAACAAATGGGTTGTCTTGCCTCAGGTAGCCCTTCGGTCGGCCGGATTCCAAAGTCTGGGTCTGGCCTCGGCTGATGTCGCACTTCACCCGACGTCATAGCTGCAGTTCTGCGGGTATAAACGCATCAGCCGACGCCATTTTCCTCAGTCTTTCTTGCCGCGTGGCGCCCGAAGCAGAAGCTGTTCGCAAGTGCCGGTCAGTCAGAACCAGAGATTGCTACTACCGAAGACTTCTAAAAAGCTAAGTACCCCGTTCGGGACTCTTTCTTGCCTCAGCCGATGTCAGAAAAAGTGAATAACTGTTTAACTTGTGGGAAACAAATACCTCATAAAGATTTCCATTCTTACTGCCTACCTTGTTTAGGCCCAGACCACGACGTAGCAGCTTGCCTAGCCTGTGCTTCCTTCAACCGACGGACACTTAGACGTCGGTCGGAGTTTGCAGAGGAGTTTTTCGGCTCCGCTTTTGCTTATATCATGCCGTCGGAGACTCCGACTTCACATTTAGCTAAAAAGCGTAAGGATAAGGACCGACACTCGCGGTCCGCGGTTTCGGCCAAAACTGCGGTTAAGCCAACCCAGAGTGTCTCGGTTTCGGCTGAAACCGAGTCCGCGGTTCTTCCTTCGGCCGAAAGCATGCCGCCTCCTACCGAGGCCTCTTCCAGCATGGCTGAATCTGCTACGGAAAATCCACCAGCTCTTACAGTTTCTCAGGATTTATCAGATACTATCCCCTTAGATGTATCTACTCCTGCACGTGGAGCTGCTAGGCCCCCTGCATCCATGTCAATTAAGGCTTTTGCCAGGGCTAAAGCAGCAAAATCAACCAAGACAGTGCCTGCTAAAGCCCCCTCTCACAGGCCTAGTTGTAGTACTCAAATGCTTAGTCTAGCAGAGGATCTCATTTCTTTGATCAGGGGATCCCAGCCTCACCCTGACAGGGCCTCTCACCCCCCCTCCAGAGAAGAGGCCTAGAACAGAGCCCCCTGAGCCAGGTTCTACAGATTACTCCTCTGATGATTCAGAAAATACAAACCCTCCAGAAGGCCCTTATTCTCCATATGAGGATTCTGATGCAGAGGACTCCATTCCTTCTGCCTCTCCTCCTGAGGAATTTTCTTTTGGGGAAACCTTGCATGCTATGGGGGAACAATTTCAATGGCAGGGCCAGGATTTTTCAGACTCTAGGAAAAGGCTTAGGACCTTTTTGCATTTGCCACACCATAGCCATTAGCCATTCCTCCAGTACTTACAGTTGTGGATGATGCATTTAATGATGCTTGTACTGCTCCTGATACACTTCCTCCTGCCCCTGCTAAGCCCGACAGATACTACAGGGTTCCGGACACACATTATCACTTGTATAAGGCTCCTTTTGCAGATCCTGAAACTATTTCACAGGGCCCCAAGGCTGTAGCAGCTACCTCTGCCAAAAACCCCCTCCCCTATGAAAGGGAATCTAGGGCCTTAGAGAGATGGGGTAAAAAAGTTTATACTTCTGCTACTCTTTCGGCTAGGGCCTTAAACTGTCAATTCCACATGATTCAGTATCAGGAATTTATGTTAGATCAGTTAACTAAAAAACTGTCCTCGCCTGAACCTTTAGACCGAAAGTCTCTTCAGGAAATGGTACATAACATTCAGCAGGTCAGTAATCATTCCCTAAAATGTGGCTATGATGCACTGGAGGCTTCCTTTAGATCAGCTATGACTGGTACAGTGATCAGAAGGCATGCATGGTTGAAAGAGCAGTCCTTACCCCAGACCATGTAAACTCAAAGCTCCTAGATGCTCCCATGGATAAACACAATTTGTTTGGCTCCCCCGCACAGGAAGTGCTGAAGAAGGTGGAAGAGAAAGCAAAATCTGTCCCAGACAGTCAAGGATTTCTTACAGGTCCAGCCTCCAAGGTTTAGTAGGAACTGGCCTTCCATGAATTGGTCCTTTCCAGACACCACCAGAGCACAGAGAGGCAGGAATAGGCGCCCAAGAGGCAGAGGTCAATCCAGAGGTGCCTACAGGGGACGTCAGTGGCAGCCTAACAACCAGCGAAGTACTGCCACAGATCCAGCCACTACCACTTCCACAGGACAATCACAGTGACTTGGCTCTGAAACCGCCTACCAGGGAACAACTGGAAGCACCCTTAGGCGGAAAGCTAGCCTTATTTTCAGTAAACTGGCATTACATTACAGGAGACAAATGGATTTTACAGACAATAGACAAAGGTTACAGGTTTCACTTCCACACTCTACCAAGGAAGAGAGGAATGCCAAACCTACCTCCAAATCAAAGGACAAACGCTCTAGAACAAATAGACCACTTAATAAGGATGAGAGCTATAGAAAAGGTACCGTCTATGGAACAAGGGCAAGGATTTTACTCCAGACTTTTCCTGGTGCCAAGAAAGGAAAACCAATGGAGACCTATACTCGACCTGTCCGCTCTGAACACATATCTCATTGTTCCAAAATTCAATATGCTGACCCTACAGCAGCTTCTTCCCATGCTGGGCAAGGAGTCTTGGCTGGTAACTCTAGATCTCAAGGAGGCATACCTGCACGTCCCCATACGACCAAACTGCAGAAGATACCTCAGATTTCTTGCAGGATCAGAGCATTATCAATTCTCAGCATTGCCTTTTGGCTTATCTACTGCCCAGAGTATTCACGAAATGCCTGGCATCAGTAATTGCTCATTGCAGGCTTCAGGGAATTCAAATTTACCCTTACCTGGACGACTGCCTGTTACAAGCGGACAACAAAAACAAATTGACAAAAGATTTGAAAAAGGTCATTCATCTACTGCAAGCCCTGGGATACACAGTCAATATAAAAAAGTCAAGGCTGATACCATCCCAAAGGATAACTTTCTTGGGTGCAGAACTGAACACATCAAATCAAATGGCATCCCTCACAGCAGAAAAGCAGAAGCACCTTCCACTCTATTTCATGGCATTAACAACGCAGAACCAGCTTACAGCAAGGAAAGTCCTGCAAGCCCTGGGTTACATGGCATCCTGCACAATATTGATTCCACATGCCAGACTACACATGAGGAAGTTGCGATGGTACCTAAGGAATTTATGGTCTCAGCACAAGCACAGCCTGGAAACCCAAATTCCAATAATTCCATGCCTGAAGCAAGAATTCAGATGGTGGGCTCAGGCCTGTCAATTGAACAAAGGACAGCCCTTCCACAGCCTTCAACCAAGTCAGACTATCACCACGGACGCCTCAGACCTCGGTTGGGGGGCACATATGCTGGACAAGCGCATACAAGGCTTATGGACTCAAGACCAGCTGAACCTTCACATAAATCAAAAAGAGATGCTGGCAGTAAAACTGGCAATTCAGACATTCAGACCGTTCCTTCAACAGGGTCAATTGCTGATAAGGACGGACAACACCACAGTTATGTGGTATATCAACAAACAGGGAGGCACACATTCATATCCTCTATGCCGGATGGCAATGGACCTCTGGAATGTGGCCCTGAGCCTCAACATTCAGCTCCAGGCAATATTTGTGCCAGGAAAAGAAAATATACTAGCAGACATCTTAAGCAGAACTACCACGGATGCCCACGAATGGATGCTGCATCCAGACATCTTCAAATCCATTACAAGGAAATGGGGACTACCAGAAATACTTATTCGCATCCCCATACAACCACCAATTGAAAAAATTCTGCACAAGGACATACCACCCACTTGCTTGGAAGGTGGACTCCCTATCTTTCATTTGGGAAAACCTGACAGCATATGCATTCCCACCTCTTCCTTTGATGCACAAGGTGCTATTGAAGATCAAAGAAGACCACCCAAGGATCATCCTGATAGCTCCAGACTGGCCGAGGCAGCATTGGTACCCACTACTGAGGAGTATGTCTCGGGAGCACGCATGGACTCTACCCTTAGTTCCTTTACTGCTAACACAGAACAACTTCAAAACCCTGCATCCGAACTTGAAAACACTGCAGCTAGCTGCTTGGAACATTGCATAAGACATAATAACCCAGATTTATCTCAAAGGGTTAAAGACATTATCTTGGAGGCTCGCAGACCCTCAACAAGAAAAACTTATTCAGCAAAATGGAAAAGATATCTCATTTGGAGTGCAGCAAAAGGAGAAAATGTATCACTGGTAAACATAGCTAACATCCTGGAATACTTAGAGCTTTTCCACAATGGCCTGTCCTACTCCTCCATTAAGATTCATGCGTCAGCTATTTCAGCAGAATACAACATGGATCCTCCAGTCTTCTCTCATCCTCTACTCAGGCAGTTTCTGAGAGGAATTAAGAATGTAAAGCCACCAAGGAAGCCACCATTGCCTACATGGGACTTGAACTTTGTGCTAGAAAAGTTGACACTCCCTCCTTTTGAACCAGCAGCAACAGCAGAATTACAGTACTTATCATGGAAAACTGCTTTCCTGCTTGCAATCACTTCAGCAAGAAGGGTTTCTGAATTACAGGCATTAATGGCAGTACAGCCCTTCCTTATCTTCCATCAGGATAGTGTCCATGAGAACTAATCCTACTTTTATGCCAAAGGTGGTCTCCAGGGTATCTTTAAACCAAGCAATCCACCTACCTACATTCTTCCCCAACCCACAGAACAGGGGGGAAAGACTACTACATACCTTGGATGTGCATAGGCAATTGCGCTACTACCTGGACAGAACCAAGAACAATAGAAAAACTGACCAACTTCTGGTAGCATATGCAACAGGAATGGAAGGAAAAGCAATTTCAAAACAGACAATCTCAAAATGGATAGGAAATTGCATTAGATTTTGTTACTCTTATCATGGAAAGACAACTCCAGAAAACATCAGACCTCACTCCACAAGGGCTACAGCCACTACTACAGCTTTTTTATGAGGAGTGGCTACCAAAGACATTTTAGAGGCTGCTACTTGGAGCTCCGTGCATACATTTGCCAAGCATTATAATCTACCCTTATATTCCAGATCCCGAGCAGGTTTTGCCACTGCTGTTTTGCAAGGGATCTTAACTACACCATAATCTTGTTAGTGCCTCCTCCCCCAGTTTGGCTATGGTATTCTACCCATTTGTTAGGACTGCAGATGCATCCTTGAAGGACATAGTACAGTTTTGTACTTACCATAAATGTAGATGTCCGAGAGGTATGCATCTGCAGTCAGGATTACCCACCCTCCTTCCCCTCTGTGGTACTCCTAGGGTATTTGCCCATCTTGTAGCTAGCTGGGGGAATCTATTATGGTGTATTTGTTTGTATATATGTATATACATGTTTATTTCTATTTGCTCTCTGTTGTTTGGAAACATTTGCATTTATCCAAATTTAGCGTTCTTAGAGGGCTCCTGGCATCTGGGGCAAGAAACACTGAGGAAAATGGCATCGGCTGATGCCTTTATACCCGCAGAACTGCAGCTATGACGTCGGGTGAAGTGCGACATCAGCCGAGGCCAGACCCAGACTTTGGAATCCGGCCGACCGAAGGGCTGCCTGAGGCAGGACAACCCATTTGTTAGGACTGCAGATGCATACCTCTCTGACATCTACATTTATGGTAGGTACAAAACTGTACTTTTTCAGATTTCATCTTAATTTCTGAATTGTTAGAGAAAATAGATTTAATTTAGTACTGTGTGGAGCCTTTCTAGATGTTTGAATTAAATTTGATTTATTTGATGTCTCACTTTTTTTTCTTCCTTTAGGTTGGTCCCTTGTTAAACATGATGATTAAAGGGCGCTATGATCAGACATTGACATAATAGTAAAACTATCAGCTGTTGGAGGAAATGACTCTATTAACTTGCTGCTAATTATTGCACGCAGCACTTACATGCTGGTGGGTTCCCTCTTTCACATTCTTACATGCCTCAGTTTATACATGGAACCAAAAATGAAAGGGTAATTTGAAAAGAAAGTCTGCATTGGCATATTTTCTGTCCTTAGTCCTTTTGGATGTGCTCATGGCAAATCCATCTACTTTCCTGTTTGACCTGCCTGAGGACATTTGGAGAGAGAGAGATGTACAAAGCTTTGATTTCAAGTTCAGTTTTCACCAGATCACAGCAGAATCCACTGTTCGTCTAGGCTTAAATAACTTTGCCATGCAGGTCTTTTGGTGGTACGTTGAACTCACACGGAATAAATGGCCTTCACTCTAGTGACCCTGAACCACAGAAGATGTTTGCTTAAGATGAGTTCCGAGTGTACTGCAGTGCCTCAACTACAAGTTGAGATTGTGGCTGTGCGTGATACACAGCTTCTGTTCTGTTGCATTATACATTTTTGTATGTACCAGCATGACATTGATTTATTATTATCCTGGATGGGTTGACAGAGTTTTCCCGTGTTTTGTGTTCAGTGTTTTAATCGCCAGTTTGATTTTCTGTGCAAAAAAAGTTTTTGTGAAATGATTCTGTCAGTAAATCTGAATAGTGGTGGAAGTTTTCATATGCGAAATGTTGCAGAACTGATGATCATTTAAAATTATGAGTTCTGTATAATAGATGCTTTTGCAGTTTGGACAGACATTGCAGCAAGACCAGTGATCATTGAAGGGATTGGTTTGGAGAAAGGATAGGATACACTTCTGAAGTATAACAACCAACTAACTAGTGTAAGCAGGTTGCTACTCCAGTGTTGCTACCCCATGAGTAGATTGTTATGCTTGCAATATTAGTCATAAATTGCAACATTTTTGTCTTTATGGGTGCACACAAGTGAGTGATCACAGTGTGGCAAGCTTATACATCTCTAATCTGATGCAGTTTGAGCATATTTAGGAAATGCTGTATGTGGTTCTGCTGATGTTTTTATCTGAATATGAATGATCAAACTAATTCTTCTGATGTATTTTTATCTGAATGTTCAAACAAGTAAATCTGCTGTACTTTCCGATGCTACTCATTGGTTGGCACCTAACTGTTCTTACAGAAGTAAAATTTATTAAGGTGGATATTAGCGGCCTGCTTGCACCAAGTTACACCTCAGTATTTTATTTCTTTGTTGTGTAGCACAGAAGAATAGAATCTTAACTGTAACCATTTGACCTAAGGTTTTTTTTTAACATTCTGGCCCCAGATGGGCTGGCTGGAGAGGGATGAGAGTGAATGGCCGACTCCAGTTCATTTGGGAAATGCCGGTTTAAATCCTAGCCCAGGAACACTCCCTGGTATTTACTGTACACAGACACTGTGTGATGTCAGCAAAAGATTGCTTGGCACACTAGATAGATATTGCAGATTTGGGGAGTGTACTCCAAGGGGGGGGGGGTATGGACAAGCATTTGCACCACTTTTCTAGTAAAAGTGGAAGGGCTGTAGCTTCATGTTCCAAACCTCCTAGGCCTCCTCAGGACAGTGGTCACAATCAGTCTTTCACTTGCCTCCCTGTTTCTCCTCATACATTGGAAGTAGTGGAGGGACTGAATGTGCATATTGATTAATCTCTGATTGAGGAAGGGGAAAGAGTACCAGAAAACAAGTTCCTTGTTCTTTCTTGTGTAAGTGTGTCGCTTTTAGACAGTTGATTGTGATAAGAACGTAGTTAAGACATATAAGGTTACTCTGCAAGCTGACCCACATATCTTTTGCCACATTTGAAAAGATAATTTGCACATATGCATGTTTGCAAATTCTAAACTGATGTAAATGTTATATATACATGCCTATGTTTATGTACATATATGCACACACACTTAGACACTTGGTAGGGCTGAATGCTTGCAGTGTGTAAACCCTTATGTTGTAAATTCAGAACACTTTCATATTTATGAAATCAACAGTTACAACTGCTGATTCGCTGTACCTTGAGCATTTTTTCCTTAAATCATAGAACAGGTGATATTTACAGTGAATAGGGAGTGAGATTATTTTACAGTCAAAAGGAAAAAAATGCTTGAATTAAAATTTCTTTCTACATTTGTTTAATCCTTGAATATTGATCAGTAAACAAAAAGCTGGTTCATGCCTTTTTTTTAAACTGTGCATTCCTTGTAGTTTTCCCTTTGCAGAATGGATTTGGGTGAATTCACAATCCAAAAAAATATATTGCATCTAGAAGGAAATAGTATATGCATTTGTATCTGCGTTTTACATTCCTTTCTATGTATGTGAATGCGTTGAGGACGGGCAGTAGAACCCCCAGAGCATCAGGGATATGAATTGCTGAGCAGCTTCATCTAGTTGGTCCCAAGTTTTATTTTCTGTTGCCACTTGTATTTGGTGCAGCTTTCAACGAGTAATTTGGCAAGACCAACCCCTTTCATAAGAGCTCATATTCAGTGGATTTAATTTGGTTGATACATGAATACTGCACTTTGATTAGGTGATAATTTCAACTCTTGCCTTTGAAACATTTGCATTGGGTTTTGGGATTTACTGTTTTGAGATCTTAAGCTTACCAGAAGATTCATGCATTCTGCAGGTCTCGTGACTTGAGCCGTGTCTTTCTCTCGCCAGCAGGTCACTTAGCCTAGGTAGGCATACTTGGCACCTGTGTTCCTCATTTGTTTTCTTACATTTGCACAGTCCATGATCTGTGCTTTTATTGTTTGAAGTGCATAGCTTGAAAAGGTGAAATTATGATGGATGTTCTACGTGTTTCACTGTTGCAGTCATCACATTTGGGTTATCTGCCTGCAGGTAACCCTCAGCCAGCCTGAATACCAGAGTCTTGGGATTTCTGCCCGAAGCAGAAGCAGTTCGCAAGTGCCAGTCAGCCGACTTCTGAAATATTAGTTTGTGAGATTCAGACCTAAAGTCTTCAAAAAGCAGTACCCCGTTGGGGATCCTTTTTTTCTTGCTCTAACCGATGTCAGAAAAAATGAATAATCGTCTTGCTTGTGGAAAGCAAATACCTCAGAGATTTTTATTCTTAGTTCATAGGTTCATAGATTAGTACTAGGCTATAACTGCCCTTGGGAGCCATTTTAAGCCTAGCCAATTATCCCTTGTGAGACTTGAACCCTGCACCTTGTGTTTGTAAAGCAAACACCTTAACCATTAGGCCAACCTCTGTGTCACCTGTTTAGGCCCAGACCACGACGTCCCTCACTGTCTGTTTTCTGCCTTGTTCAATGCCCGAACTATTCATTGTCTGGCTATTTTTGAAGGTAAATACTTTTGTTCTCCATCTCCGTACTCAAAAATGGCTTTAAGCCATCCGACTACCGATCTTCCAAAAAAAACGTAATGATAAAGACAGACTGCATAGGTCCAAAACTGCCGACGACGCTTCTGTTAAGCTAGTTGCCAGTCTGCCGGCACTCAGTGAGGTGCTTTCGCAGCACCTGATGCCTGCTTCTCCAGATTCGCAGGCCTCTGCTGAGACCCATTCGGAGTCTGGTATGCTGTGGGATGCTTCTTCTAGGGAACCTGCGGATGTCTCTACATTGGATGGGTCTGGAGCTGCTGTGCGGGCACTGGCTTCTGAGGGTGTATTCAGGCCTATGGATTTTCATATTAAACAGACTACTTCGTTTCAAGCTAAAGATACCGAAATCCTCAGGCCTAAAGCTCGCACTACGCCTAGAAAAATGATGACCAAAGCGCATTCTCAGGCTCACATGCCTCAAAAACAAATTTATTAGAAAGGCTGAAGACCTTATTACCTTAATTAGGGGAAGTCAGCCTTCCCCCCATAAGAGATCTAGAACTGGTTTTCCTTCTGATTCTTCTTATCAGGAATCTGATATCTCTATTCCTTCCGACTACCAGGATTTACCCTTCTCTACTTATGAGGATTCCATTCCCTCTGCATCCCCTCCAGAGGATTTTTCTTGTGGTGAAACCTTGCATACCCTTAGGGAACATTTCCACTGGGAAAGCCAGGACTATTCACAGTCCAAAAAGAAACTTGGGGGATTTTTAAACTTGCCTCAGCACAGGCCTCTAGCGATGCCTCCTGTTCTGGAGTTTGTAGATGATGTTTTCCTGGAATCCACCCTTACCCCAGACACTTTGCCTCCAGCTCCCAGGAAACCTGACAGGTACTATAGAGTACCTGACTCTCTCAAATTCCTCTTCAAGAATCCTTCTTCGGATCCAGAGACCATTTCCCAAGGACCTAAATTCATTAAGGCTACTTCTGCCAAGAATCCTACCCCTTTTGACAGGGATTCTAGGGCTTTAAACAGATGGTGGTAAGAAGGTGTATACCTCTGCTACTCTGGCCATTAGGGCTTTAAAGTGCCAGTTTCATATGTTAAAGTATCAGCAACATATTATGGGACTACGTAAATAGAAAATAATGATGATTCCTGACTGTGCTGAACACAAAGATTTACAAGAGTTAATGCATTCTGCTGACCAAGTTGGTAAACATAGTTTGCAATGTGGTTTTGATGCTTTAGAAGCATCTTGCAGGGCTGCTGTCACTGGGTCTGTACTTTAGAAGGCATGCTTGGCTTAAGGAACAAAACTTGCCAGATCATGTTAAAGCTAAATTACTGGATGCACCCTTAAACCAAGACTACCTTTTTGGCAACAAAGCGGAAGAAGTCCTCAAAAGAATGGAGGAAAAAGCTAAATCTATGCAAACTGTTAAAGATTTCTTGCAAGTACAGCCACCTAGATTCAGTAGGCACTGGCCTTCAAAGAACTCTTCCTTTCCAGTCCCTTCTGGGCCTTCTCAGTCCAAACCCAGGAGCAGCAGACCACCAAGACTTCAGTCTCAGGCTATGCACAGATCTAAGCGGTGGGGGGGCTCCCACTTCCAAAGCAGGGAGTAGTAAGCCACCCCCCTATGTAAATATTGCACAATGACATTCTTAACTCTTCCGAGTCTTGCTCAACTATTTGCACCTTTAGGAGGAAAGCTTGCCCTGCATGCAAAAAACTGGAAATTCATTACCCAAGACAAATGGGTTTTAAACGTAGTTTCCCTAGAATACAGATTCCACTTCCACTCTCTCCCATCCCCAAGTGGATGGCCAGACCTCCCCCCAAACCAGTGGGCCGAGGCCCAGAAACAAGTTCCCTCTCTCCTCAGCATCAAGGCTTTTCAACCTGTCCCAGCAGAACAAAGGGGACAAGGTTTCTATTCAAGACTGTTCCTGGTTCCCAGAAAAGAAAACTCCTGGCGTCCTATCCTGGACCCGTCTATCCTCAACACCTTTCTGCTGGCTCCAAAATTCAAAATGCTAACTGTTCAACAGCTTCTTCCTATGCTTGCCAAGGATGGGCCTGGCTGGCAACCCTAGACTAAAAAGAAGCTCATCTGCACATCACAATAAGGGAATCGTGCAGGAAATACCTATGCTTTAGGGCAGGCTCCACACACTATCAGTTCTCTGCACTTCCCTTTGTGAATACTCAGGGCGCAGTAGATAAGCCAAAGTGCCTAGCCCCAGCCATTGCGTTTTGCAGGCAGAGAAATGTTCAGATTTACCCATATTTGGACGATTGCCCAATTCGGGCAGAGAGTCAGGACTTGCGATTACAGCTCCTGGCATTTGTAAAGAGGCTTCTAACTTTACTGGGATACACCATCAAGAAGAAATCACACCAATTACCCTGCCAACAGATTGTATTCCTGGGAACAAGCTTGAACACAACTTCCCAGATGGCATTCCTCACTCCAGAGAAACATGTTTATTTGACAACCTACTTCAACCTACTGGCCACAAAAGCCCAGCTATCTGCAAAGAAAATCCTGCATGCCCTGGGGTTCATGGCCTCTTGCATTCTGTTAATTCCATATGCAAGACTGCATATGAGGAAACTTCAATGGTATCTAAAATGTCTATGGTGTCAGCATTCTCAGGACCTGGAAACAGTGATTCCTATTATCCCTTGCCTAAGGGCAGAGTTTCTTTGGTGGGCAGAGGCCTGCGACCACAAGGGACTCCCTTTCACTCCACCCCCTGCCGCCCAAACCCTAACAGACGCATCAGACTATGCCTGGGGGGCTCACATGGTAAGGCAGTGCATTCAGGGCAAATAGAATCCAGTACAAATGCACTTGCATATCAATCAAAAAGAAATGTTAGCTGTACAGAATGCTTTGACAGCCTTCAAAGACCTTATTCTTTCAGGACAGTTATTGGTAAAGACAGACAACACCACAGTTATGTGGTACATAAACAAGCAGGGGGTAACCCATTCCTACCCACTCTGCAGACTAGCCATGGCTCTGTGGAACACAGCCTTGAGCAACCAAGTGAACCTACAAGCTCAATTCCTGCCAGGTGAACTAAATTTTCTGGCAGATGACTTGAGCAGAAATCTCATGGACCCACACAAATGGAAACTGGAACCCAATATATTCAAGCTCTTGAAGAACAAATGGGGGACTCCAGAGGTAGACCAGTTTGCCTCCCCTCAGAACCACCTTTTGAAAAAGTACTGCACCAGAACTCCCCACTGTCAAGCTTAGAAAGTGGATGCCCTGTCCTTTACCTGGGAAGGCCTCTCAGTTTATGCCCCCCCCCTTTGCCTCTCCTTTCGAAGGTCCTGCTAAAGATCAAACCGGACAAGCCAAGGACAATTCTGATTGCACCAAACTGGCCACACCAGTACTGGGTGTACCCCCTTTTGCGTAGTCTGACAGTGCTACAACCATGGCACCTGCCTCAGACTCCTTCCCTGCTGTCCCAGCAGGCAGGCCAGATTCTGCACCCCCTGCTTCAAACCCTGAACCTTGCAGCCTGGCTAATCCCCTGAGGTCACCTCTAGCAACCCTCAGTAAGCAGGTGCTGGATGTCATTCTTAAGGCAAGGAGGCCTAGTACTGGAAAATCCTATTCAGAAAAATGGAAAAGATACTGTTCCTGGAGCCAGTCTCAAGGGATGGGCACAACGGTGCCCAGCTTACCTGATATTCTAGGTTAACAGAAATGCTCCACAAGGGCCTATATTTCTCTTCAATTAAGATTCATGCCTCCGCCACATCAGCACATTATAATACTGAGACACCCCTCTTCTCTCATCCACTGCTAAAAGAATTCCTTCGAGGGGCCAAAAATTTAAGACCCCCCCCCCCAGGAGAGCTCCCACTCTAGCCTGGGACCTGAACTTTGTGTTGGAGAAACTTACCCCCCCCCCTCCTTTGAACCAGCTGCTACAGCAGAGTTGAACTTTCTTTCTTGGAAAACAGCTTTACTTCTAGCCATCACTTCTGCAAGAAGACTTGTCTAAACTGCAGGCCCAGTGGAACCTTTCATTATCTTCCATGCGGACAGGGTTTCCCTCAGGACTAATCCATTTATGCCCAAGGTGGTATCTAGTGTGGCTCTGAACCAGTCCATTCATTTGCCTACTTTTTTCCCTAATACCCAGAATAAAGGGGGGAATATATTGCATTCCCTAGGTGTGCACAGACCGCTTAGATTCTATCTGGACAGGACTAAGCCTCTCAGAAAAAATGAACAGCTGCTAGTCAGCTTTGCTGTTGGGGCAGAGGGAAAGGCCATTTCAAAGCAAACCATTTCCAATTGGATAGCACATTGCATCCATTTCTGCTACAAGCACCATGGAAACCCTACCTCACAGGGGATAAGAACACATTCCACCAGGGCTTCGTCTACCTCTACTGCTTTTCTCAGAGGAGTCCCTACCAGGGACATCCTGGAAGCTGCAACCTGGAGCTCTGTACATACTTTCACCAAGCATTACCACTTGCCTATCTTTTCTAAATCCAGAGCTGTATTTGCCACAGCAGTCTTACAGGGCCTCATTGCTAGCCCTAATGCTCCTTAACTGCCTCCACCCTTCCTTAGCTTTGGGAATTAACCCAAATGTCATGACTTGCAACAGTGAAACACGAAGAACATAGTACAGTTGTGTGTACACTTAACATAAGTGTAGATGTTCGAGTGTATTCACTGTTGCAGTCCTGGTTACTCTCCCTCCAGCCCCCCTGACTTCTCTCTTTTATCTGTCTTTTTTGTTTGGCATACTTTATATCATGTGTATTTGCTTTTTGCTGGGGGTGTTCCATACCATGTAATTGCTTCCTATTGTGAGGGCACCTTTCATTTGGGGCAAGAAAAACTGATGTAATGGCGTCGGCTGCATGTTTTATACCCCTGACGACCTGACATCATGGAAGGAGCACAGAATCCCAAGACTCTGGTATTCTGGCCAGATGAGGGCTACCTCCAGGCAGATAACCCAAATGTGATGACTGCAACAGTGAATACACTCTAGCAACTACATTTATGGTAAGTGTACACAACTGTACTTTCTTCATTCTGACCAGACTAACAAAAAGGCACTAGAAGCTAGAGGCTTATCACACCACATATAGAGTGACAGTATTGGGGGATGGCCAGAATGAGACCGGTAGGTAGACTTGCAAGATCTAGAGGGAAGGAGAAGCCATGTATTTGCCAAACCCTTCTCCATGTAAGTCTTACATTTCATGTTTTGTGCTGTTTCTTTTCCTTGTGAAGGATTGAATTTGTGCTAGTCAGTGGCTGATTGCTTGGCGTGAGACTTGTGTTCATCAATCCCACTGTCTCAGTGGTATTTTGGGTTATCTGCCAGGGTAACCCAGAACTGTCTAGCTTTCAAAAACTCAAGATACCCTGCCATTTGTCTTTTTGTGACAGCTGATTGGCTGAGCATGTCCAGAGAGAGAGAACCGTACAGCTGTCTCAGGAAGTTGACTGTTAAGTCTTTTTCTGCCATCCAAAGAAGAAAGTCCTCTGACTGTTCACAGAATACAGAGATGATTTTTCCAGCTTACTGGTCAGATAAGTCCCATCTGGGGACCCTCCTCTTCTCGTTTTATTACTAGATTTATTACTCTCTTTTTTTATTTAAAAATATTTTCCTATTGTTTTGGTCAGTGTTTACAGTAATTCCTTTGGAATTTCTGCTTTTGGCAGTGTTTGTTTGGCTTCCGCCTTTGACAATACTTGTTGAAGAAATGCCGTATTTCTCACAGAAGTGCTGTATAGTTGCTGTTAGACACCAGGGTTTGTCTTTTTTCTGTTGCTGTGTTTTTTCTTCTTTTGACAAGAAATCTTGCAGACTATATGTATAACTCTGGTCTGTGTGTTTTAACATTGGATCGTGATTTTATGGCATTTTAAATTTGAATATACTGCAGAGATTTTACCCTGTCTGACAAAATATAGTTTAAATATTTTATGGCAGTTTAACAAGGTTAAAGTGTGTCGACTATTTTTTTTACACTGGTTTGGCACATTGCTGGGTTTTTTGGACTTTGTGTACTGGAAATTCTTTAACTTATGTCAGTTGTAAAAGAACTCTCACGTTTCAAAGTGATAATACAGCTTGGCAGAATTTAATTGTTTGAGGGCATACCTGTTACTAGAAAGTTTGTTTATTGCGATATGTTATACAGTACTGTCCAAAAGAGATGGGGCAAAAGGAAAGTGGTTTTGTGGAATGCGCAATGGCCCTGACAGAGTCACTAACTGCAGGCTGAAGCATATAAACTTGACTATGGTTTTGCAACATGGATTGAGAGGTGTACTTGAATGTAATGATAGTCTCAAGAAATGTTGCTTCTGTTGTCGTGTTAAGACTGTATACTACATAATCAGAACTTCTCGGATTTCAGTCTGGTTGTTCTCTTCCCTGACCTGATCTAACCTAGCTCTGGTACCACAAATGAAATCCAGTTACACTTAACAGAAAAGCAAAATAAAAATATGCAAGGCGTAAAGCAAACAAACCTCCAAGTCAAACAAGTCGGGATCCAGAAGGAGATGGCAGGAAGATAATTCATGAACACTAAAGAGGGGTTCCTTTCCAAAAAAGGTTCAACTCCCTGCAAAGGAATGCCTATGTAGTGTCACAAAGCGCCCCCACCACCTCTTCTGCCCTTCTTTCTCTTCCTTCCCCCAGTCTGTCTCTAAACCCTGCAGCCTGGCCGCAAATAATCTCACAGAAACTGGTTCTGAGAATAAGTTAGAGAAGATACAATTGGCACTGGATAGAAAATCCTTCCCCTTTCAGGGGAAGTGCCCCACACCCACCAGGCAACTGATGATGTTCATCGTGCATACATCTGCAGTCATAACAGATGGGTTCTCCTGCCGTCAGGCGGGTCCTCGGTCAGCCGAATTCCAAAGTCTAGGTCCGGCGTCGGTTGTCGTCGCTTCTTCCCTGACGTCAGTGAGACAGGGGTATAAAGGAACCAGCCGACGCCATTTTCTTCAGTCTTTCTTGCCGCACGGTGCCCGAAGCAGAAGCAGTTTGCAAGTGCCGGTCGGCCAGCTCCTGAGATTGCGAAAATTTGGAAACCAAAGTCTTCTTAAAAGCTAAGTACCCCTTTGGGGAAACTTTTCTTGCCTCAGACCGATGTCAGACAAAGTTAATAATTGTATTTCTTGTTGGAAGCAAATACCGCATAAGGATTTCCATTCCCTCTGTATACCTTGTTTAGGCCCAGACCACGACGTCTCGGTCTGTCGCTTTTGTGCTACATTCAACAAACTCAGTATTAAGCGTCGGGCGGAGTTCGCCCAGCATTATTTTGGGAAAGCATTTCACTATAATATGTCGGATACTCCGACTCCGGTTTTGTCTAAAAAAACGCAAAGACAAGGACCGACACATGAGGTCCGCGGCCTCTACCGACACCACTCCAAAGCCGACTACATGTGGTCCGGTTCTCAGTGAGGCGCCTACGCAGCCCCTGACTACCGACAACATTTCTTTGATGGTGTCTCTTGTGCTCGAGGTCGCAGGCTCCTCGGCCCACACCCCAACTACAGATACTGAAGCCACTCTTGGCGTTGAAACTCAGAATGTGGACAGGTCCACCTCCACTCAAGGTGTCTTCAGACCTTCCTCTTCTTTCTCCATCAAGGCTTTCACAAAGTCTAAAGCAACCATGCACTCCGAGACCAGCTACACAGGGCCCATCTCCAGGCCCCATGCCTAAGAAACAGATGCTTAAAATGGCTGAGGATTTAATTACTCTTATCAGAGGTTCTCAGCCCCCTCCGGACAAAAGGCCTAGAGTGGAGGAAGATTCCCCCTCCTCTGATCAGGGCTCCATTATTTCAGAGCACTCTGATGATCAGAAACATTCTTACTCCCCTTTTGAAGACTCTGATGCGGAGGAGTCCATCCCTTCTGTATCCCCCCCCCCTGAGGATTACTCATTTGGGGAAACTTTGCATACCTTAAGGGAACACTTCCACTGGGAAGGCCAGGATTATTCAGATTCCAAGAAAAGGCTCAGGGAAGTTCTCTTGCTTCCTCAGCATAGGCCTCTGGCTATACCTCCTGTCTTGGACATCCTAGATGATGTTTACTCGGAGGCCTGCCTTAACCCGGACTCTCTACCTCCAGCTCCAGTTAAGCCTGACAGGTACTTCAGGGTCCCTGACTCACACCAATTTCTATACAAAAGCCATGCTGCTGACCCAGAAGCCATCTCACAGGGCCCCAAGGGAGTTAAGCCCTCCATTGCTAAAAATCCATTGCCTTCCGAGAGAGATTCCAGATCCTTAGAAAGGTGGGGGAAAAAGGTATATACCTCGGCTACCTTATCCATGAGGGCCTTAAACTGTCAGATTCGTATGCTAAAATACCAACAGTTTTTGTTATCACAATTGAAAAGTAAAATGTCACAACCTGAACAACCAGACTTGAAGGAGTTGCAGGATTTGAGGCATAGTGCAGAACAAGTGGGTAAGCATACCTTACAATGTGGTTTTGATGCTCTAGAGGCCTCATGTAGAGCTGCTGTTACAGGATCAGTCATACGTAGGCATGCCTGGCTCAAGGAACAAGCCTTGCCTGATCATGTCAAAGCTAAATTACTAGACGCCCCTCTTCAAAAGGATGTACTATTTGGTGCTAATGCTGAGGAGGTATTAAGGAAAATGGAGGAAAAGGCTAAATTAATGCAAACTGTGAAAGAATTTCTACAGGTTCAACCCCCACATTTTAGTAGAAATTGGCCTTCCAAAAACTGGTCCTTTCCTGTCAGACGGACCCCAAAGAGGCAGATACAGGCGCCCGAGGGGCAGAGGACAATCCCAAGGATCGTTTAGAGGCAGACAATGGCAAGCTCCTACACAGAGGTGGTGACGACAACTCGCAATCTTTCAGAAAGCAAACCCAATGACTTTCCCCTTTGCATGCCAACCAGGTCTCAAATGGCAGCCCCCTTAGGAGGAAAGCTGGCATTATTTTCAAAAAATTGGCATTTTGTCACAAAGGACAAATGGATCCTGGACATTATAAACAGAGGCTACAAATTCCATTTTCACACCCTTCCAAAAATGAGGCATGCCAAACCTGCCACACAATCAAAGGGCAGAGGCACAAAGGCAAATTACAGATCTCAAAAACATGAAAGCTATTCAAGAGGTACCTACATCTAACAAGGTCAAGGTTTTATTCCAGGCTATTTCTGGTGCCAAGGAAGGGAAAAGATTGGAGACCTATTTTGGATCTATCCATCCTAAACACATTTCTACTGCATCAAAATTCAAGATGCTCACTCTACAGCAACTTCTTCCCATGCTGGGCAAGGAGTCTTGGCTGGTAACATTGGACCTCAAGGAGGCATACCTGCATGTCCCAATCAGACAAAATTGCAGAAGGTACCTCAGATTTCTTGCAGGTTCAACCCCATTATCAATTCTCTGCATTGCCCTTTGGCTTATCTACTGCGCCCAGAGTATTCACGAAATGCCTGGCATCAGTAATTGCCTACTGCGGACTTCAAGGGATACAAATATACCCCTATTTGGACGACTGCCTGATCCAAGCGGACAACAAACACATTCTTCTGAAACATCTGGCTTATGTAATAATGTTATTGAACTCTCTGGGGTACACAGTCAACAAAAAGAAATCCAGGCTAATATCCTCTCGGAAGATAATTTTCCTGAGTGCCAATTTGGACACAAACACCCAGATGGCCTACCTCACGCCAGAAAAGCAGGGACAACTAATTCAATACTTCAAAACACTAGCAAATTGCACCAGGCTGACTGCAAGGAAAATCTTGCAGGCTCTGGGATTCATGGCATCTTGCATCTTACTAATCCCATGTGCAAAGCTGCATATGAGGAAACTACAATGGTACCTGAAAAACATATGGTCTCAACACAGCCACAGTTTGGAAACAATAATACCACTAATTCCATGTCTGCAAAAGGAATTTCTGTGGTGGGATCAAGCATGTCAAACAAACACAGGTCTTCCATTCAGCAAGCCTCAAGCAAATCAAGTCATCACAACAGACACCTCGGACTACGCCTGGGGGGCGCACATGACAGATCGGTACATTCAGGGCAAATGATCCCAAAAAGAAAAGCACCTTCACATCAATCAAAAAGAAATGCTAGCAGTAATAAATACTATTACAGCTTTCAAGGACCTTCTACAACCAGGTCAACTATTGATAAGAACGGACAACACCACAGTTATGTGGTACATAAACAAGCAGGGAGGAACACATTCTTACTCCCTATGCAGACTGGCCATGTCACTTTGGAACATGGCCATGGACTTACAAATGGAACTACAAGCACAGTACTTGCCAGGCAAGGAAAACACGCTGGCAGACAACCTAAGCAGGAATATGACAGATCCACACAAATGGAAATTGCATCCTAAAGTTTTTACAGAAATAATACAAGAATGGGGAAGGCCAGACATTGATCTCTTTGCCTCCCACAAAAATCATCAATTGACAAAATTCTGCTCAAGGATCTTCCATCCAAAGGCCTGGAGAGTGGACGCTCTCTCTTTCAGTTGCACATCAATGACAGTTTATGCCTTCCCACCTCTTCCTCTGCTGCCCAAAGTTCTATTGAAGACCAGAGCAGACAGACCAAAGATGATCCTCACTGCTCCGGACTGGCCAAGGCAACACTGGTACCCACTCCTGAGGAGCCTGACGCATTCCCCACCATGGACCCTGCCTCTTCTTCTGACTCGGCACAGCTTCAAAACTCTTCACAGCCAGCTAAAAACACTCAATCTAGCTGCATGGAAGATTCCTTAGCATCACAGCAGGCCCTACTCTCCAAGGAGATGCAGGATGTCATTTTGGAGGCCAGAAGGCCATCAACTAGAAAAGCTTACTCTGCAAAACGGAAACGTTTTTGTGTCTGGAATGAGAAAAAGGGCCAGGATCCTGGAAAACTGAATTTACCTCAAATACTACAATATTTGGCTGAACTGCTAAGCAGTGGACTTTCTTTCTCCTCCATCAAAATCCATGCGTCAGCCATTTCTGCAGAATACAACACTGATCCACCTTTATTCTCTCACCCTCTCTTAAGACAGTCCTCAGAGGGGCTAAGAATTTAAGACCTCCAAGGAAACAACCAATACCTGCTTGGGATCTTAATTTCATTCTGGAAAAACTGACCTTGCCTCCCTTTGAGCCAGCTGCCTCATCAGATTTGCAATATTTGTCCTGGAAAACAGCTTTCCTTCTGGCTATCACCTCAGCTCGTAGAGTTTCAGGACTACAGGCTCTCATGGCTGTCCAGCCTTTTATCATCTTCCATCAGGACAGAGTTTCCTTACGAACCAACCCGTCCTTTATGCCTAAAGTGGTATCCAGGGTAGCTTTAAATCAGGCCCTACATTTACCTACTTTTTATCTCAATCCTCAAAACAAAGGGGAGAGATTACTACATTCCTTGGACATCCACAGACAACTGCGTTATTATTTGAACAGAACAAAGCCTTTCAGAAAATCAGAACAGCTCTTTGTGGCCTATGCAGTAGGAGCTCAAGGAAAGCCAATTTCCAAACAGACAATCTCAAAATGGATAGCCCACTGCATACGCTTTTGCTATTCCTTTCATGGAAAAACTGTACCTACAGGCATTAGAACTCATTCCACCAGGGCCACAGGCACCTCTGCAGCCTTATTCAGAGGAGTTCCTACCAAGGATATTTTGGAAGCAGCCACTTCGGAGTTCTTTGCATACCTTCTCCAAGCACTACAACCTACCATTATACTCCAAATCTAGAGCAGGCTTTGCCACTGCAGTTTTGCAGGACATTTTGGCTCCTCCTAGTTCCACCTAGTGCCTACCACCCCTTTCTTAGCTTTGGGATTCTACCCATCTGTTATGACTGCAGCTGTATGCACGATGAACATAGTACAGTTTTGTACCTACCATAAATGTATGTTCGAGTGCTAATACAGCTGCAGTCCAGGTTTCCCTCCCTCCTTCCCCTCTTGGGACAGGCCTATAGGCTAACACATCCTCATACAACCTGATTGGGGTATTCATTTATGATGTATTTGCTTGCAGCTACTGTATTTTGATTATATTGCACTGCATTATTACACAAATTTATGTATTGCCTTCCTTCTGGGGGCACCTGACATCTGGGGCAAGAAAAAACTGAAGAAAATTGCACCGGCTGGTTCCTTTATACCCCTGTCGCACTGACGTCGGGGAAGAAGCGATGACAACCGACGCCGGACCTACACTTTGGAATTTGGCCGACCGAGGACCCGCCTGACGCTTGGAGAACCCATCTGTTATGACTGCAGCTGTATTGGCACTCTAACATCTACATTTATGGTAGGTACAAAACTGTACTTTCTTCGTGTTTCACTGTTGCAGTCATCACATTTGGGTTATCTGCTTGCAGTACCCTCATTCGGCCTGATTATCAAAGTCTTAGGTCCTGCGTCGGTTGCTGTCTCATCATCCATGACATCAGGTAGTCAGGGGTATAAAGCATGCAGCCGACGCCATTACACCAGTCTTTATTGCCGTGCGGTGCCCGAAGCAGAAGCAGTTCGTAAGTGCCGGTCGACCGACTCCTGAAATTTTCATTTTCAAGTTTCAGAACTAAAGTCTTCAACTAAAGCTAAGTACCCCATTGGGAAAATTTTTTCTTGCTCTAAACCGATGTCAGTAAAAGTCAGTAATTCTATTTCTTGTGGAAAGCAAATACCTCAAAGATTTTCATTTGTAATGTATTCCTTGCCTAGGCCCTGACCACGACATACCTCTCGTCGGTTTTGTGCCTTATTTAATACAATGAACTATTTTTCGTCTGTATATTTACGCTTCTAAATATTTTGGTACTCTGTTCAACTACCCAGATATTGCTTTGATAAGCCACCCGACTACCGACATTCCGAAAAAACGAAAAGATAAAGCCAGAACACCTAGGTCCAAAGCTGCTAACGATGCTTCTAAGCTAGTCACCAGTTCGCTGGTACTCGGTGAGAGGCACTTTCACAGCCCCCGATACCTGCTACTTCAGATTCACAGGCCTCTACTGAGATCCATTTGGAGTCCAGTATGCCGCAAGATGCTTCAACTGTGGAACCTCCGGATGTCTCTACCTTGGATGGGTCCTGAGCAGCTGTGCAGGCACCGGCTTCTGTGGGTGTATTTAGGCCTACTGTCTTCTATATAAAACTGAGACCATCTTCTTCAAGGCCTAAAACTCTATCTATACATAGAAAACAGACGTCCAGACTGCATGGTCAGGCCTCTATGCCTAAAAAAGAAATAAGAATGGGTGAAGGCCTTAATACTTTAATCAGGGGAAGCCAACCTTCCCCCTCTGAGAGACCTAGGACTGAATTTACTTATGATTCTTCTAATCAGGATTCTGAAATTTCTGTTTCCTCTGACCAAGAATTTACCCTTATCTACCTATTAGGATTTTGATGAAGAGGACTCTGTTCCCTCTGCTTCCCCTCCAGAGGATCTCTTTTGGTGAAACCTTGCATATTCTTATGGAGCATTTTCGCTGGGAAAGCCAGGATTACTCTGATTCTAAAAAGAGGCTTGGGGATTTATTACTCCTGCCCCAACACAGGCCTTTAGCTATCCCCCCTGTACTGGACATTGTTGATGCCTTTTCGGAATCTAGCTTGGCCCCTGACTCCTTACCTCCTGCTCCCAGAAAACCAGATGGGTATTAGAGTTCTTGACTCTCTCTAGTTCCTCTTTCAAAATCCTACTGCGGATCCTGAGACCATTTCACAGGTACCCAAGGGCATTAAGGCTACTACTGCCAAAAATCCTACCCCCTCTGACAGATTCCAGGGTGCTGGATAGACTGGGTAAGAAGGTATACACTTCTGCAGCCTTGGCCATTAGGGCCTTAAACTGCCAGTTTCACTGGATTGCTTAAACAGAAAATGATTGTTCCTGTCTGTGCTCAAAACAAAGATTTACAGGATTTAATGCATTCTGCTGAACAAGTTGGAAAACATACTTTTGCAATATGGTTTTGATTCACTAGAGGCGTCTTGCAGGGCTGTTTGGTAACAAAGCAGTAGTACTTAAAAAGATGGAGGAAAAAGCTAAATCTGTGCAAACTGTTAAAGATTTCCTGCAAGTACAGCCTTCAAGATTTAGTAGGCATTGGCCCTCTAATTGGTCCTTTCCGGCCTTTTCCAGGTCTTCTCATTCCAAACCCAGAGCCAGCAGAACATCCAGGCTTCAGTACCAAGGTACGCACAGGACTAAGCAGTGGGGGGATCCCACTTCCAAAACAGGGAGTAGTAAGACTTCCCCCTATGGTAAACTGTTTCAATGACTTGACTTTAAAACTTCCAAGCCCTTCTCAACTGACTGCTCCTTTAGGGGGAAAGATTGCTCTGCAAGCAAAAAAGTGGGAACTCATTACCTCGGACAAATGGGTTTTAAATATAGTTTCCCAAGGGTACAGATTCCACTTCCACACTTTACCAACCCCAAACGGTTGGCCAGATCTACCCCCAAATCCATTGGGCAGAGGCTCAAAAGCAAGTTCTCTCCCTAAGTGTAAGGGTTATTCAGACTGTCCTAGAAGAGGAAAAGGGACAAGGTTTCTACTCAAGACTTTTCCTGGTGCTCAGAAAAGAGAACTTCTGATGTCCTATCGTGGACCTCTCTATCCTAAACACTTTTATGGTGATCCCAAAATTCAAGACGCTAACTCTTCACCAGTTACTTCCTATGCTAGGCAAGGATGCCTGGTTGGCAGCACTGGATTTAAAGGAAGCGTACCTTCACATCCCAATCAGGGAATCTTGCAGAAGTTACCTATGCTTCAAAGCAGGCTTCATGCTCTATCAGTTCTCTGCACTGCCCTTTGGCTTATCTACTGTGCCCAGGGTAGTCACAAAGTGCCTAGCTCCAGTCATTGCATTTTGCAGCAAAGAAATATTCAAATATACCCATACCTGGACGATTGTCTAATTCAGGCAGAAAGCCAGAACATACTATTGAATCATCTGGCATTTGTACAGAAAGTGCTAACTTCTCTGGGGGCACCACAAACAAAAAGAAATCACATCTGGTACCCTGCCAACAAATTGTATTCCTGGGAGCAAGCTTCAACACAACTTTCCAGATGGCTTTCCTCCCGCCATAGAAAGAAGTTCATTTGACTGCCTACTTCAAACTAATGGCGACAAAGACCCTGCTATCTGCAAGACAAATACTACAAGCCTTGAGGTTCATGGCCTTCTGCATTCTCCTAATTCTATATGCATGACTGCATATGAGGAAACTGCAATGGTATCTAAAAAGCCTATGGTGTCAACATTTTCAGGATCTAGAAGCAATGATTCGTATCATACCTTGCCTACAGATGGCGTCCCTTTGGTGGGCAGAGGCCTGCCACCAAAACAAGGGACTGCCATTCACTCTACCCCCTGCCGCCCAAACCCTAGCAATAGACTCATCAAACTATGCATGGGGTGCTCACTTGGCAGGGAAGTGCATTCAGGGCAAATGGAATCCAAGTCAAATGCACCTGCATATCAATCAAAAAGAAATGTTAGCTGCACAGAATGTTCTGACAGCCTTCAAGGGCCACATTCTTCCAGGACAGTTAATGTTAAAGATGGACAACACCACTGTTATGTGGTGCATGAACAAGCAGGGGGGAACCCACTCATACCCTCTCTGTAGACTAGCCATGGCTCTTTGGAACACAGCCTTGAGCTACCAAGTGCACCTACAGGCTCAATTCTTGCCAGGAAAGCTAAATATACTTGCAGACAAACTAAGCAGAAATCTCATGGACCCACAATAGTGGAAACTGGAACGAAAGACCTTCAACATATTGATAAATGGAGGAGCCCAGAGGTAGACCCGTTTGCCTCCCCCAGAACTACCAATGGGGACAAATTCTGCACAAGGACTCCCCACAAACAATCTTGGAAAGTGGATGCCCTGTCCTTCACTTGGAAAAATCTATCTGTTTATGCCTTTCCTCCTCTGCCTCTCCTCTCCAAGGTACGACTAAAGGTCGAACAGGACAAACCAAGGACGATACTGATTGCACCAGATTAGCCACGCCAACACTGGTACCCCCTCTTGCGCAGTATCACTGCTGGCACCATGGTGCCTGCCTCAGACCCTTACCCTGCTGTCCCAGCAGGAGGGCCAGATTCTGCACCCTCCACTTTGAACCCTGAACCTGGCAGCCTGGCTAAGTACCTGATCTCTCTGTTACCATCCCTCAGTAAACAAGTGTTAGATGTCATTCTGGAGGCAAGGAGGCCTAGTGCTAGAAAATCTTATGCTGAAAAATGGAAAAGATTCTGTTCCTGGAACCAAACTCGGGATGGGCACATCAGCGCCCAATTTACCTCAGATTCTTCAATACTTAACTGAGATGCTTCACAAGGGCCTTTCCTTTTCCTCCATCAAAATTCATGCCTCAGCCATTTCAACTCATTACAGCACAGAACCACCCCTCTTCTCTCATCCACTGCTCAAGCAGTTCCTCCAAGGGTCCAAAAACTTAAGACCACTCAGGAGAGCCCAAGCTCCAGCCTGGGACCTTAACTTTGTATTGAAAAAAATCACTCTACCTCCTTTTTGAGCCAGCTGCAAATGCAGAGTTGAAATTCCTTTCTTGGAAAACAGCCTTCCTTTTAGCCATCACTTCAGCAGGAAGGGTGTCTGAATTACAGGTCCTTATGGCAGTGGAGCCTTTCGTCTTCTTTCATGCGGACAGGGTGTCCCTCAGGACCAATCCCTCCATGCCCAAGGTAGTATCCAGTGTGGATCTTAATCAGTCCATTCATTTGCTAACCTTCTTTTCTAATCCGCAGAACAAAGGGGAACATGTACTGCACTCGGATGTGCACAGACAACTTAGATTTTACTTGGACAGGACTAAACCTCTCAGTAAATCTGAAAAGCTGCTGGTGGCATTTACTGCAGGGGCATAGGGCAAGGCCATTTCAAAGCAAACCATTGCTAAATGGATAGGCCAATGTATTCATTTCTGCTATAAGCACCATGGAAAACCTATCCCACAGGGGATAAGACCGCATTCAAACAGAAGAGGCTCACCACGACCACGTAATAAAATAGACCCATTTAATACTGCAGTGAAAGTAAGCACTTTCACGTTTCAACAACGCTTCTTAGACTTTAACAGTTAGTCTGAAGAAGCGTTGTTGAAACGTGAAAGCGCTTACTTTCACTGCAGTATTAAATTGATCTATTTTATTACGTGGTCATGGTGAGCCTCTTCTGTTTGGATATAGCATTTCTTGGTTCTGCAGAGGCATTTTACCCAGTACTGCTTCGTTTGGTTTGCCTTCACATTCAACCAGGACTGCATCTACCTCTACAGCCTTTCTCAGAGGTGTCCCTACCCAGGGACATCCTAGAAGCTGTTACCTGGAGTTCTGTACATACCTTCACCAAGCATTACCATTTGCCAATTTTCTCTAAATCCAGAGCTGGCTTTGCCACTGCAGTGTTGCAGGGCCTTATAGTGGTCCTAATGCTGATTTCCTCCTCCCATCGTGAATCTACTCAAATGTGATGACTGCAACAGTGAAACACGAAGAACATAGTACAGTTGTGTACCCTTATCATAAATGTAGATGTTCAAGTGTATTCACTGTTGCAGTCCTGGTTACCCTCCCTCCAGCCCCCTGACTTTTGGCTATACCTTTGTTCCTTTTTACTATGCTTAAAAGCTTTTTGATGTATTTGCTTTTTTTTTTTGGAGGTGTAATCTTGTATATGTATATATATATATATATATATATATATATATATATATATATATATATTTAATTGCTTCCCATTGGGGGGGTGGTGCCTGACATCTGAGGCAAGAAAAACTGATGTAATGGCGTCGGCTGCATACTTTATACCCCTGACTGACGTCATGGAAGATGAGACCACAACCGACTCAGGACCCAAGACTTAGATAATCAGGCCGACTGAGGGCTACTGCAAGCAGATAACCCAAATGTGATGACTAACAGTGAATGTACTTGAACATCTACATTTATGCTAAGTGTACACAACTGTACTTTTGTTCTGGTGGTCCCATCACACAGTAGAAGCAGGGATTGTAGAACCTTTGCCTAGGATACACAGAGGGAAAGGATTTGTTAAGGAATCTTTTTTTCTACCAAAAATGGAGCACTCCTGCAGACCTGTCTTGATTTTTGTCCATTCTGATCACCTTTGTAAAAGTTCCAGAATTCAAAACGCTCATCTTGCAGTTGATTCTAGTGGTGCTTCCGGACCACTGTTTCATAATGACTAGATCTCAAGGACACTTGCGTTCCTATTGCTCCCAATTTCAGGAAGTTTTTCAGACTTGCTGTGGCTGGCTTATATCATTTTTCTGTATTACCCTTTGGGCTATCACCTGCACTGTGTTTGCAGAGTGATTGACCCCATTGGTTGCCTATTACAGAACCCTAGGCATCCACATTTTCCTTATTTAGATAACTTGCTTTGTACGGATTTTGTATCCAGGTGCTTGGAGTCCTTGGACAAGGTCACATCCCTCCTTTCCCACCTGGGCGTCTAACTAAACTTTCAAAAGTACCTTCTTCACACCCTCTCAGCAAAATGTTTTCTGGGTTGTTGGATAGACAATAAAAAGGATGGTCTTCCTTCCAGAAGTCACAGGGCATTTTCTTGGATTTCTCTCCTAGTTGTGGCCATAGGAAGAGATTTCCTCAAAATTATGTGCTTCCTGGCCTCATTGATTCTCATGATGCCACTAGCCAGATTACAGATGAGAAAAATTCACTGGTGCTTGAAGAATTGCTGGACCCTGCACCTTCATCTCTTGGATTTCCAGGTACCAATATTGGGATTTGCAAAACAGGAACTGTAGTGGAGGAGGGATCCAGCTGTCTTTGAATCCAGGACTGACTGTCTCTCTTCAAACCAAAGTCCCATCTTCCCAGACTGATTCTTTATATTTTGCTTGAGGAACAGTGCCCATAGGAATTCAAGTGCATGGCTTTTGGGGTTCTCCAGACATGCTAAAGCACATAAACTTAAAAGATGTTGGCAATGATTCATGCTTTAAAAGTTCACTTATTTACTCCAGGTCCTCTTCTAGTGGTCACAGACACTATTACAGTCAATGTTGTACCTGAACAAGAAAGGAGGGTACAAGCTCATTACCCTCTGCTGGTTAGCAGTGATGGACTGGGAGCTGGCTTTACAGCATTCTCTGACTCTACACAAAACACATTGGCAAACAGATTAAGTTGGTCCTGGACAGACCATGTCCTGGAATCTTTGCATGGAGCTTCCAATCTTGATCCAGATGTGGGGCATTTTAAGTAGATCTTTTTGCCTCCTTTCAAAACAGAGAGCTGAAAAAGGTCTGCTCCAGGCATCCTTGCAGCCATGCTTGGAAGATGCACCCCATCATTCCCTTGGTCAGGAATGTTTTTGTATGCATTTTCCCCCTAAGCAGTGATTCACAAGGTACTTCTAAACCTTCAGAGTGAATTATCAGAGGGAATTAGGAAAGATCATTTTGGTAATCCCCTTTTTGGTCCTAGAAAAGTCGGTCCTCCCTTTTATTGGAATTGGCCAAGGGTAATTGCATCAAGCTTCCTTACAGACTGGATTTGTTCACAGAGGATCAGGTGAATGGTACATACACCCCAACTTAGAGTTGCAACTAACAGCCTGGACTATTCTACTTTGATGCCCTTTAGGCATTATTCCATGAGAATGTGCAGTAGGTATTTAAGGAGAGATGAAATCCTGCAAGTAGAAAAGCTTATGTTTACAAGTGAAAGAGATTTTCTGTATGGAGCCTAGCCAATAACAGAGGTCCTGAAAGGGTTTCGACCACTCTGGTTTTGAATTTTGTGTGAGCTGCTTAGAGATGGTGTGTCCTATACTTCTGTCAAAGTGCAACTTATCGCCATCTGAGCTTGTCTGCCCATGGATCCCCTCTTCACTCGTTTTTTTGTGGTCAAACACTTTGTGAAAGGTGTGGGGTACATGAGACACCCTTGAAAGCAAATTCCCTCCTACTTGGATCTCAACTTTGTTCTTGAAAAAATGATCTTGCCTCCTTTTGTACCTGCCTCTCAGGCTGATTTACTATTCTTTCCTTAGATGACTGTTTTACTCATTGCTTTGACATCTGCAAGGTGAATGTCTGAGCTGTAAGCTCTCATGGTGGGCCAACCCTTTCTGATTTTTCACAAGGTCAGATTTGTGTTATGCACTAATCCCTCATCTGTGCCTGGAGTTTTTGAATTTGCTTTGAATCAAGACATTATTCTGTGTGTTCTACCCTGATCCAAAAAGTCTACGTACCTTGGATGTGCGTAGGCAGCTCGCATCCCTTTATGAATGATGAATAGCCGTTTGTCCCCTATGTAGGGGCTAAAAAATCTATGCAAGCTGTTGCATGATGGTTTTCCTCTGCTATTGTTTTCTCTTAATCCCATATAGTAAATCTCTTCTAGGCAAGGTTAAGGTTCGCCCGTCTAGGACCTTATACTCTTTGATGGCATTTTGGAAGGTGGTGGACTCTAGAACCATTCTAGATGCAGTAACCCTTGTCCCTCTGTTCATAGATTCACAAAGCTCTACAAACTGGATTTGATTTCAAGGTCCAGAGCAGTCTTTGCTAGGACCATTCTTTATGGGATCCTGGATGCTTATCCTTCCACCTCTCAGGCAGCATAAGCTTTGGGGAGCTACCCAAAATGTCAATGAGGCAGTGGGAATGGTGAATGTAGTACAGTTGCACATGTTGTCCTTATCTTTAACAATAGATGTTCAAATTTCTTACTAGCAGCACCCAGCCACCATTCTCCAGATTGCGCATAGTTGAGGTGGGTTTCTACCTCTTTGATTCAGTTGTTGGATTTTTTTTTTTATATGCTATTGTCATGGGCTGTGAATTTACTCTTGCTAGATGATTCTGGCTTTAGACATCTTCCTCTTTGTTTTTATAAGCAAAAAAAATCCTGAACATTCATTTCCTGTGACAGTTATAAGCTTCCCTCTTGAAATACTCAGCCAATACCTCTTTGATTCAGTTGTTGGATTTTTTTTTTTTATATGCTATTGTCATGGGCTGTGAATTTACTCTTGCTAGATGATTCTGGCTTTAGACATCTTCCTCTTTGTTTTTATAAGCAAAAAAAGCCTGAACATTCATTTCCTGTGACGGTTATAAGCTTCCCTCTTGAAATGCTCAGCCAATCGGCTGTCACAGGAAGAGAGAGCAAGGGGAATTCGAGCTTCTGAAAGTGGGACAGTACTGGATTTACCTTGACAGATTATCCCAAATACCACTGAGGCAGTGAAGAATTTGAACGTCTATTGTTACAGGTAAGTAGGTCTTGTGTGACTGTACTTTTTCCTGCAGCCATCCTTGGGGGTGATAAATATCCAGCATTGGTTCAGTACTGCTCAAGCTCTGGGATCAACACTACAGATTACCTTTTCATATGAGGCAAGTCCTTGAGGTACACACTGACACTGTGGTTGATTTGGTGGTGTGGTAGTGTAGTTATCCACATCTTTTTAAGTCCTAAAAGCAAAACTGAGGTGAAGTCTAAGCTCCTCCCTCCATCACACACACAAAGTAAAGTCATAGCAGACTCCTGCAGCTTCTTTTATGTCCATTGAGCATTCAGGTGTCTCCTTGACATTGGGCTCGTAGGTGACGAGGGGTTATGCTTCTCAAGGGAGTATACCCTTAGGGGACACTGGCACAGCACAAGGCCTCGCATGGGCCTTTAATTGCACGATGTCATAGCTGCTGTTGATTTTCCTTTGTCCTTAAGATTCTTAGCTTGACATTTAGCAAGTTTGTATTAGTCCACATCTTGTGTATTGGATAACTGCATGCCACCCCATTCTGGAGCCAGTTGTAGGTTTTTCCTCCTCCCCCTCAGAATCTGGGAAAGGGGATTCTGAAGTTGATGATCTTGTTTTGGAGGTAGACAAAGATAAACAAATTCCCCCCTATAAATGTTTTTCTGTATGGATTGGCTAATGGCCTCTGTATTTTCTACCCCCAAGAAACCTAAAGTAATGCTTAAGAAAGAAGGAAGCGACGACACCTGTGTCGTCCTGTAAGTGGATCCTGTCTTTTAAGTTTGTGTTGGGATTCATATCAGCAACAGCTATAATAGTGAACCTTTAGACATCCCAAAAATAACATCCGCCAGAGCAAGGAAAAGAAAATGAATCTGCAATAATGAAAATCATAAAAGCAAATAACATTTTGTACCATTCATGTGGAGCAGGGTGGGCTTCATTTTTCATATGCATCTTACTTAGATGAACTAATCCTATAGTCACATTGATGTGGAGAATGGCAGGCAACCTGTAAAGGTGAAAATTGCATTACCGGTTTACAAGCATTAAGTTCCCAATAATTCCCTTTACTCTTCTGTATAATGAGAATTGCATCATGTGTCCAAAAGTAGCCCAAACATACAAAATGCCCATTCAACAATTCAGCAACCGTAAATATAAATCTGATATTGTTAATCCTCGTTCATTCCTTACGCATGGGTATCTGTTCCGACCTCGGAACCGAGCTGGTCATTTTCCAAGCTCGCGTTGGCTTCAAACTCTCGAGCTAAACTCTTGCCCATAATCCCCCTCTCCCTGTTACCCCAGATTTCGTTTGCTGCATTGCCTTTGTCGTGTCAAGCTGCTTCTCTTGAGCTAAGTATAGTTATTTGTTGTCAAATAGTCACATATATTACTTTTTCTGTCAGAAAAGTTCCTTTTTCGTTGTCTCTTGCACTAGCGACCATATTGTCTTGAGTTTTTCTTCCCTTTTCTCTACTCTTTTACAGCAAGGTATTTCTCCCTTTACCATCGTCGGTAATCTTCCCTTTTTTTTTTTTTCATACCTTCGGGTATTCTTTTGTACCATTGCTGGTGCCCTTTCTACTATCTACTTTTTCTGTCAATAAGAAAGGTAGTCCTGGGTTTAAACGGTGATGTTCATCGTGCATACAGCTGCAGTCATAACAGATGGGTTCTCCTGCCGTCAGGCGGGTCCTCGGCCGAATTCCAAAGTCTAGGTCCGGCATCGGTTGTCGTTGCTTCTTCCCTGACGTCAGTGCGACAGGGGTATAAAGGAACCAGCCAACGCCACTTTCTTCAGTCTTTCTTGCCGCGCGGTGCCCGAAGCAGAAGCAGTTCGCATGTGCCGGTCGGCCAGCTCCTGAGATTACGAAAATTTGGAAACCGAAATCTTCTTAAAAGCTAAGTACCCCGTTGGGGAAACTTTTCTTGCCTCAGACCGATGTCAGACAAAGTTAATAATTGTATTTCTTGTGGGAAGCAAATACCGCATAAGGATTTCCATTCCCTCTGTATACCTTGTTTAGGCCCAGACCACGATGTCTCGGTCTGTCGCTTTTGTGTTACATTCAACAAACGCACTATTAAGCGTCGAGCGGAGTTCGCCCAGCATTATTTTGGGAAAGCATTTAACTATACTATGTCGTCGGATACTCCGACTCCGGTTTTGTCTAAAAAACGCAAAGACAAGGACCGACACACGAGGTCCGCGGCCACTACCGACACCACGCCAAAGCCGACTGCACGTGGTCCGGTTCTCAGCGAGGCGCCTACGCAGCCCCTGACTCCCGACGACCTGTCTTTGATGGTGCCTCCTGTGCCCGAGGTCACAGGCTCCTCGGCCCACACCCCGACTACAGATACCGAAGCCACTCTTGGCGTTGAAACTCAGAATGTGGACAGGTCCACCTCCACTCAAGGTGTCTTCAGACCTTCCTCTTCTTTCTCTATCAAGGCTTTCACAAAGTCTAAAGCAGCCATGCACTCTGAGACCAGCTACACAGGGCCCATCTCCAGGCCCCATGCTAATAAACAGATGCTTAAAATGGCTGAGGATTTAATTACTCTTATCCGAGGTTCTCAGCCCCCTCCGGACAAAAGGCCTAGAGTGGAGGAAGATTCCCCCTCCTCTGATCAGGGCTCCATTATTTCAGAGCACTCTGATGATCAAGAACACACTTACTCCCCTTTTGAAGACTCTGATGCGGAGGAGTCCATCCCTTCTGTATCCTCCCCCTGAGGATTACTCATTTGGGGAAACTTTGCATACCTTAAGGGAACACTTCCACTGGGAAGGCCAGGATTATTCAGATTCCAAGAAAAAGCTCAGGGAATTTCTCTTCCTTCCTCAGCACAGGCCTCTAGCTATACCTCCTGTCTTGGACATCCTAGATGATGTTTACTCGGAGGCCTGCCTTAACCCGGACTCTCTACCTCCAGCTCCAGTTAAGCCTGACAGGTACTACAGGGTCCCTGACTCGCACCAATTTATATACAAAAGCCATGCTGCTGACCCAGAAACCATCTCACAGGGCCCCAAGGGAGTTAAGGCCTCCATTGCTAAAAAATCAATTGCCTTCCGAGAGAGATTCCAGATCCTTAGAAAGGTGGGGAAAAAAAGGTATATACCTCTGCTACCTTATCCATGAGGGCCTTAAACTGTCAGTTTCATATGCTAAAATACCAACAGTTTTTGTTATCACAATTGAAGAGTAAAATGTCACAACCTGAACAACCAGACCTGAAGGAGTTGCAGGATTTGATGCATAGTGCAGAACAAGTGGGTAAGCATACCTTACAAATGTGGCTTTGATGCTCTAGAGGCCTCATGTAGAGCTGCTGTTACAGGCTCAGTCATACATAGGCATGCCTGGCTCAATGAACAAGCCCAAGCCTTGCCTGATCATGTCAAAGCTAAATTACTATACGCCCCTCTTCAAAAGGATGTACTATTTGGTGCTAATGCTGAGGAGGTATTAAGGAAAATGGAGGAAAAGGCTAAATCAATGCAAACTGTGAAAGAATTTCTACAGGTTCAACCCCCACGTTTTAGTAGAAAATGGCCTTCCAAAAACTGGTCCTTTCCTGCCACAGACAGACCCCAAAGAGGCAGATACAGGCGCCCGAGGGGCAGAGGACAATCCCAAGGATCGTATAGAGGCAGACAATGGCAAGCTCCTACACAGAGGTGGTGAGGACAACTCGCAATCTTTCAGAAAGCAAACCCAATTACTTTCCCCTTTGCATGCCAACCAGGTTTCAAATGGCAGCCCCCTGAGGAGGAAAGCTGGCATTATTCTCAAAAAATTGGCATTTTGTCACAAAGGACAAATGGATCCTGGACATTATAAACAGAGGCTACAAATTCCATTTTCACACACTTCAAAAAATGAGGCATGCCAAACCTGCCACACAATCAAAGGGCAGAGGCACAAAAGCAAATTACAGATCTTATAAACATGAAAGCTATTCAAGAGGTACCTACGCACGAACAAGGTCAAGGTTTTTATTCCAGGCTATTTCTGGTGCCAAGGAAGGGAAAAGATTGGAGACCTATTTTGGATCTGTCCATCCTAAACGCATTTCTACTCGTACCAAAATTCAAGATGCTCACTCTACAGCAACTTCTTCCCATGCTGGGCAAAGGAGTCTTGGCTGGTAACATTGGACCTCAAGGAGGCATACCTGCATGTCCCAATCAGACAAAATTGCAGAAGGTACCTCAGATTTCTTGCAGGTTCAACCCATTATCAATTCTCTGCATTGCGCTTTGGCTTATCTACTGCACCCGGAGTATTCACGAAATGCCTGGCATCAGTAATTGCCTACTGCAGACTTCAAGGGATACAAATATACCCCTATTTGGACGACTGCCTGATCCAAGCGGACAGCAAGCACATTCTTCTGAAACATCTGGTTTACGTAATGTTATTGAAATCTCTGGGATACGCAGTCAGCAAAAAGAAATCAAGGCTAATACCCTCTCGGAAGATAATTTTCCTGGGTGCCAAATTGGACACAAACACCCAGATGGCCTACCTCACGCCAGAGAAGCAGGGGCAACTAATACAATACTTCAGAACACTAGCAAATTGCACCAGGCTGACTGCAAGGAAAATCCTGCAGGCTCTGGGATTCATGGCATCTTGCATCTTACTAATCCCATGTGCAAAGCTGCATATGAGGAAACTACAATGGTACCTGAAAAACATATGGTCTCAACACAGCCACAGTTTGGAAACAATAATACCACTAATTCCATGTCTGCAAAAGGAATTTCTGTGGTGGGCTCAAGCATGTCAAACAAACACAGGTCTTCCATTCAGCAAGCCTCAAGCAAATAAGTCATCACAACAGACGCCTCGGACTACGCCTGGGGGGCGCACATGACAGATCGGTGCATTCAGGGCAAATGGTCCCAAAAAGAAAAGCACCTTCACATCAATCAAAAAGAAATGCTAGCAGTAATAAATGCTATTATAGCTTTCAAGGACCTTCTACAACCTGGTCAATTATTGATAAGAACAGACAACACCACAGTTATGTGGTACATAAACAGGGAGGAACACATTCTTACCCCCTATGCAGACTGGCCATGTCACTTTGGAACATGGCCATGGACTTACAAATGGAACTACAAGCACAGTACTTGCCAGGCAAAGAAAACACGCTGGCAGACAATCTAAGCAGGAATATGACAGATTCACACGAATGGAAATTGCATCCAAAAGTTTTTACAGAAATAATCCAAGAATGGGGAAGGCCAGACCTAGATCTCTTTGCCTCCCACAAGAATCATCAATTGACAAAATTCTGCTCAAGGATCTTCCATCCAAAGGCCTGGAGAGTGGACGCTCTTTCTTTCAGTTGGACATCAATGACAGTTTATGCCTTCCCTCCTCTTCCTCTGCTGCCCAAAGTTCTATTAAAGACCAAAGCAGACAAAAGAAGAGGCATTAGAGGCAGGGTCCATGGTGGGGAATGCGTCAGGCTCCTCAGGAGTGGGTTACCAGTGTTACCTTGGCCAGTCCGGAGCAATGAGAATCATCTTTGTCTGACTCAGCACAGTTTCAAAACTCTTCACAGCCAGCTAAAAACGCTCAATCTAGCCGCATGGAAGATTCCTTAGCATCACAACAGGCCCTACTCTCCAAGGAGGTGCAGGATGTCATTTTGGAGGCCAGAAGACCAACTAGAAAAGCTTACTCCACAAAATGGAAACGTTTTTGTGTCTGGAATGATTAAAAGGGCCAGGATCCTGGAAAACTGAATTTACCTCAAATACTACAATATTTGGCTGAACTGCTAAGCAGTGGACTTTCTTTCTCCTCCATTAAAATACATGCCTCAGCCATTTCTGCAGAATACAACACTGATCCACCTTTATTCTCTCACCCTCTCAAGACAGTTCCTCAGAGGGGCTACGAATTTAAGGCCTTCAAGGAAACAACTAATACCTGCTTGGGATCTTAATTTCATTCTGGAAAAATTGACCTTACCTCCCTTTGAGCCAGCTGCCTCATCAGATTTGCAATATTTGTCCTGGAAAACAGCTTTCCTTCTGGCTATCACCTCAGCTCGTAGAGTTTCAGAACTACAGGCTCTCATGGCTGTCCAGCCTTTTATCATCTTCCATCAGGACAGAGTTTTCTTACGAACCAACCCGTCCTTTATGCCTAAAGTGGTATCCAGGGTAGCTTTAAATCAGGCCATACATTTACCTACTTTTTATCCTAATCCTCAAAACAAACGGGAGAGATTACTACATTCCTTGGACATCCACAGACAGCTGCGTTATTATTTGGACAGAACAAAGCCTTTCAGAAAATTAGAACAGCTCTTTGTGGCCTATGCGGTAGGAGCTCAAGGGAAGCCAATTTCCAAACAGACAATCTCAAAATGGATAGCCCACTGCATACACTTTTGATATTCCTTTCATGGCAAAACTGTTCCTACAGGCATTAGAACTCATTCCACCAGGGCCACAGCCACCTCTGCAGCCTTCCTCAGAGGAGTTCCTACTAAGGATATTTTGGAAGCAGCCACTTGGAGTTCTGTGCATACCTTCTCCAAGCACTACAACCTACCATTATACTCCAAATCTAGAGCAGGCTTTGCCACTGCAGTCTTGCAGGGCATTTTGGCTCCTCCTAGTTCCACCTAGTGCCTACCACCCCTTCTTAGCTTTGGGATTCTACCCATCTGTTACGACTGCAGCTGTATGCATGATGAACATAGTACAGTTTTGTACCTACCATAAATGTAGATGTTCGAATGCTAATACAGCTGCAGTCCAGGTTTCCCTCCCTCCTTCCCCTCTTGGGACAGGCCTATAGGCTAACACATCCTCATACAACCTGATTGGGGTTTTCATTTATGATGTATTTGCTTGCAACTGCTGTATTTTGATTATATAGCACTGCATTATCACCAAATTTATTATTGCCTTCCTTCTGGGGGCACCTGACATCTGGGGCAAGAAAAACCGAAGAAAATGGCATCCGCTGGTTCCTTTATACCCCTGTCGCACTGACGTCAGGGAAGAAGCGACGACAACCAACGCCGGACCTAGACTTTGGAATTCGGCCGACCGAGGACCCGACTGACGGCAGGAGAACCCATCTGTTATGACTGCAGCTGTATTAGCACTCTAACATCTACATTTATGGTAGGTACAAAACTGTACTTTTTCAGACTTTCACAGCTTACAATTAAAGCTACTACAGCAGCAAAGGCAGTCAAAAACACCATTAAAGACAAAGAAACAAGTGCAGCATTCTCCAGAACAATCATCCATGCCTAAGAAACAGATGCTTAAAATGGCCAAAGACATTACTTTAATCAGGGGCTCCCATCCCCTCCTGACAAAAGGCCTAGGCAAGACACTGATTGATTCCTCTGATCAGGTTTCCATTTCTTCTGATTCTTCCTCTGAACAAGGCTATTCTCTCCCTCTGTATGAGGACTCTGATCCTGAAGAAGACCATTCCTTCAGCCTCACCACCTGAGGATTACTCTTTTGGGGAAACCCTGCTCACCATGAGGGAACATTTCATTGGGAGAGCCAGGATTACTCTGAATCCAAGAAAAGGCTCAGAGATTTCCTTCTATTGCCTCAGCACAGGCCCTTGGCTTATCCCCCTGTGCTTGATATTGTTGTTTTTTTCTTAATCCAGTCTGTCTCCAGATTCTTTACCTCCTGCACCAGTAAACCCAGACAGGTACTACAGGGTCCCTGACTCCCATAAATTCCTTTACAAAAACCCCTCTGCGGACCCAGAAACTATTTCTCAGGGTCCAAAAGGGGTTATAGCTTCCACTGCCAAAAATCCTGTCCCCTCAGATAGGGATTCCAGAGCTCTGGACAAATGGGGAAAAAAGTTTGCACTTCTGCTACTTTAGCTGTAAGAGCTTTAAACTGTCAGTTTCACATGCTTAAATAATCAGCAGTATCGCATGTCATTGTTAAAGCAGAAAATGTTTACAAATACAGAAGGTCCTAACTGTAAAGCAATGCAGGATTTATTGCATGCAGTTGAACAAGTGGGAAAGCATACTCTGCAATGTGGTTTTGATTAATTAGAGGCTTCTTGTAGAGCTGCAGTTACAGGCTCAGTTATTCGAAGACATGCTTGGTTGAAAGAACAAAGTTTACCTGACTGTTAAAATGAAATTATTGGGTGCTCCACTATAGCATGATACTTTGTTTGGTGTTAAGGCAGAAGAGGTTTTAAAGAAAATGGGGGATAAAGCAAAGTCAATGCAAACTGTGAAAGATTTCTTACAGATTCAGCCACTTAGATTTAGCAGGAACTGGTCTTCAAACAATTGGTCCTTTCCAGTGTCAGACAGGCCACAGAGGCAGATTCAGACGCCCAAGAGGCAGATCTCAGCCCCAAGGCTCCTGCAGACCTAAACAATGGGGTTCTTCAGCCCCCAAAGGGGGAGAAGACAAATCACAACCTTATAGAAAACAGTCACAATGACTTCCCTCTGCAAATGTCAATCACTTACCAGTTGGCAGCCCCCATAGGGGGAAAGCTAGCACTTTTCTCAAAAAAATTGGCACATGATAACCCAAGACCAATGGGTGTTGAATATAGTTTCTCAAGGGTACAGGTTCCACTTCCACACACTTCCAAAACCAAAAGGTATGCCAAACCTGCCTCAAAACCAATGGGCAGAGGCACAAAACAGATTGCAGCTCTTATGGATATGGGAGATATTCAAAAGTGTTCCACAAGAAGAACGGGGCCAAGGATTTTACTCACGACTTTTCCTAGTACCCAGAAAGGACAAAGCATGGAGACCAATACTGGACCTGTCAATCCTAAATACTTTCCTGGATGTTCCAAAATTCAAAATGTTAACACTGCAACAACTCTTGCCCATGCTGGGCAAAGAGGCTTGGCTAGTTACTTTGGATCTCAAGGAGGCATACCTGCACGTCCCAATCAGACAATCGTGCAGAAGATACCTCAGATTTATAGCAGGCTCAATGCATTATCAATTCTCTGCACTGCCCTTTGGCTTATCTACTGTGCCCAGGTAGTCACAAAATGCCTGGCACCAGTAATTGCATTTTGCAGGCAAAAAGGAATTCAAATATATCCCTACTTGGACGACTGCCTTATTCAAGCAGAGAGCAAGGACATTCTTCTAAAGCACCTGGAGTTTGTAAAAAGATTACTAATTTGCCTAGGGTGCACAGTAAATGAAAATGAATCAAAACTAGTGCCCTCTCAAGAGATGATATTCCTGGGTGCAAGCTTGAATACAACTACCCAGATGGCTTATCTCATACCAGACAAAGGCACCTGACTTAGTACTTTCAAATGATGGCAACAAAGACCCAGCTCCCTGCAAGAAAAATTCTGCAGGCCCTGGGTTTTATGGCATCTTGCATTCTACTAATTCCATATGCCAAACTGCATATGAGGAAACTACAATGGTATCTAAAAAGTGTTTGGACTCAGCATTGTTACAGCCTAGAGACAATCATAACTTTGATTCCTTGCCTACAACAGGAGTTTCGATGGTGGTCACAGGCCTGTCACCACAACAAGGGACAGCCTTTCACCTTACCTACAGCCAGGCAGACAATAACAGCGGATGCATTGGATTACACCTGGGGAGCACATATGGCAGGAAAATGTATTCGGGGCACATGGCCCAAGGAACAACTGCATCTTCACATCAATCAAAAAGAATGCTAGCTGTACAAAATGCCCTGACAGCCTTCAAGGACCTAATACACCCAGGACAATTATTAATAAAGACGGACAATACCACAGTTATGTGGTACATAAACAAGCAAGGGGGCACGCATTCCTACCCCCTATGCAGACAAGCCATGACTTTGTGGAACACTGCACTGACTTACCAGGTACATCTGCAAGCACAATTCCTGCCAGGAACATAAAATACACTGGCAGACTAACTAAGCAGAAATCTCATGGATCATCACGAATGGAAGCTAAATCCACAAGTGTTCAACATGATAACAAGGGAATGGGGATGCCCAGACATAGATCTATTTGCCTCTCCTCGCAATTGCCAATTACAGAAATTTTACACAAGGACTTGTCACTCTCAAGCATGGAAAGTGGATGCTCTATCTTTCAAGTGGAAAAATCTGACAGTCTATGCCTTCCCTCTGATGCTTTTTCCCACCAAGGTGCTTCTAAAAGTCAGACAAGAGAGGCCAAAAATTATCCTGATTGCACCAGACTAGCCACGCCAGCACTGGTACCCAATCCTAAAGATTTTGTCCCAAGACCCGCCTTGGCCTCTACCTCAAATCCCTCATCTTTTGACTCAGCAAAACAATCCGATTCTGCACAGTCAACTCAGAACCTTAAACCTGGCAGCATGGCAGATAATGTAGCCACTCAGACTGCACCTCTTTCTAAAGCTGTTATGGATGTAATTTTGGAAGCCAGGAGACCCAGCACTAGGAAATCTTATGCGAAAAATGGAAGAGATTCTGTGCTTGGAACCAGGCACAAGGGCTCGACCCACTGGTCCCTAATTTGCCTCAGATTTTACAATACCTAACTGAGATGTTGGACAAAGGCCGATCTTTTTCTTCTATTAAAATCCATGCCTCTGCCATTTCAGCTCATTACAATACAGATCCTCCTATTTTTTTCACATACTCTACTACGACAGTCCCTCAGAGGAGCAAAGAATATAAGACCCCCTAGGAGAGCACCAGTACCTACTTGGGACCTCAATTTTGTTTTAGAAAAACTAGCACTGCCTCCTTTTGAATCAGCCAGCACAGCTGATCTAAAATTCTTGTCATGGAAAACTGCTCTGCTCCTAGCAATAACTTCAGCAAGAAGAGTTTCAGAGTTACAGGCATTGATGGCTGTGGAACCTTTCCTCATTTTTCACCAGGACAGGGTTTCTCGAAGGACGAACCCAACATTCATGCCAAAAGTGGTCTCCAATGTGGCCTTAAACCAAACTTTTAATTTGCCTTTCTACTCATATCCCCAGAATAAAGGGGAAAGACTTCTGCACTCTTTGGATATTCACAGGCAGCTACGTTTTTACTTGGACAAAACAAAAGCTTTCAGAAAAACTGAGCAACTGTTTGTAGCATATTCTGCAGGATCACAAGGAAAACCTATTACAAAGCAGACCATCTCCAAATGGATAGGACACTGCATCCTCTACTGTTATGCACAACATGGCAAGTCTGTGCTTAAGGGCATTAGGCCTCATTCTACCAGAGCAGCAGCCACTTCAGCAGCTTTCCTCAGAGGGGTACCAACCAAAGACATATTAGAAGCTGCAACCTGGAGCTCACTGCACACTTTTACCAAGCACTACCACCTACCTCTCTGCTCCAAATCCAGTGCAGGCTTTGCCACTGCAGTTCTGCAGTGCTTGGTAGCCTTGCCAAATCCAGTCTATACCCAGCCACCCTGCCTAAGCTTTGGGATTCTACCCAAGTGTAATGACTGCAACAGTGAAACATGATGAACATAGTACAGTTGTGTACCTACCATAAATGTAGATGTTCGAGTGTATTCACTGTTGCAATCCTGGTTATTCACCCACCATCCCCCTCTTTGCTGGGACTGTTCTGTACTTCTCAACTCTATACAACCTATGTGGTGTATTTGCTTTTAGAAGAAGAAAATGTTTTTAGTGATATATGCATGGTTGTTTGGCATATTTTTATCTTTACAGCCTTCATATCTGGGGGCACCTGACATCTGGGGCAAGAAAAACGAAAGAAAATGGCGTCTGTTGCAACTTTTATACCCCTGGCACACTGACGTCAGGGAAGAGGCGACAGCAACCGACGCCAGTCCAGGACTTTGTAACTCGGGCTGACTACGGGTCGCCTGCCAGCAGGATAATCCATGTGTAATGACTGCAACAGTGAATACACTCTAACATCTACATTTATGGTAGGTACACAACTGTACTTTTGGGGTGGCCCACTTATCTGTTGACTTGCCCTGTACTATCTGAAAATTTTTCTAATAGAACTTTGTTAGAAAGGAAAAACAAGGTGTTGCTGAAGGGACTTCTTAAATCTCCCTTTTCAGAGGCTATTTCTGGGTCGGAGGCCTCAACCCCTCCTAGAGCCCGTAAGAAAACTTTGGATGTTCCTACCAAGGCTAAATCTTTGCCTTCGTCCCCAGCTGGGGACTCCCGCCTTCCAAAACCTAAAAAGGCTAAAGTTTCAGCTCCGGAGCTCACTCAGTCAGCCCCAGTGCTTTTGGTGCCTAGACCTTCGGCACAGAGGCCTTCGGCTCCATTAGTGATCTTGGCTCCGTCTTCTCCTGCAGCCTTCACTATATCGGCACCGAGGGGCTCCTCGGTTCAGACTGTTACTACTGTATCGGCACTAACCACTCATTTGGCACAGACCTTGACCACGTCTGCTCCATCTCACTCTGAACCGGCGCCTTTATTGTTGACTCCAGTTTTGTCAGTTCCAGCTTCGGTACCGACAACCACTTCGGCACTGATCCCTGTGTTGGTGCAGACAGTGACCTCGGCACCGATGACTTGTTTGGTGCAGACACCAGTAGTCCAGTCTCTCTGCACCATTGTTCTCGATGCAGACTGGTGTGATGGGCACAGTGTTTGCCTCTTCTTTGGGCAGGCCTATTTCTCCCTCAGTCTCCGTGAGGTCCACTAGAAGCCTTTCCGAACATGATGTATTGCGTCTTGTGGATCGGGTGCTCTTGGCCAGAGGTATCCCACCCCCCCTCAGGAACTATCCTTCCTTGGGAGGTGATCACCCATCTCCAAAGACCCCTTCTTATTCTCCTCCATTGCCTTTGAAGTCCATGGATATAGCACAGTCTTCCCCTTCTGCGGTTCCCTTTATGGATCTCCCTAAGAAACCGCAGTTGCCTTTGTGGTAGGTAAGTTTTGCCACGACCCAGGATGTCAGTTGTGACACGCATAGTTTGCTGCTCCACAGCCATCCAGGGACTCTGGGTCGGCAGGCTGAGCTACTTAGGGGAGGGCTGACCCCTGTCCTGGACATTCACTCCTCTTCAGGTGTACCAGTCTTCCAACTGATGGACAAGGCTTTCACTGCTGCTGATGATACTGGACTGTCTATCCCTCTGCCCTCCTCTGGTACACTGGTTTCACAAGTCGCACCAAGTGGACACTGGGTGCAAGGGCCTCGGTACATATTCCCACAGGAAATCCCTTTTCCGCCGTCTTCCCTAGCTTCTCCCTCTGAGGAAGTCCACCGGAAAAGTTGTGTAAGAGGAAGCACATAGACTCCACAGAGGAGTCCCTCACTGAAGAGAGAGATTTTGATGAGGGGGAAGGATCCCCTTGGTCACCCTCCGAGATATCCTTGGTGGTATCCTCGAAATCCTGAAACAGAGGTGACTGGCAGTCCTCTAATGTGACCTCTGAGGAATCTGTGTTCTGCAGGCCTTTCGCTCCCGGCCCCCTATCTCCTTGGTTACTCCATCTGCCGATGAACTCATCCGGCTTATCGTGCAGCATGCTCGGAAGGCTCCTGACACCGATGAAGCTATTCCCCGGAGGCCAGAAAAGATTTTGTCCCCTCCTGCTACGGATCCTCATTGGTCAAAAGGTCTTCCTGTGGATGCTTTGGTGGTGGCGGCCGCAACAAAAAAAGATCTGGCAGAAGAAGAAAGCCAGACTGTCCATCCCCCTAACAGAGTCCCTGGCCCTAGACAGGATAGGGAAGTGCACCTTTGCATCAGCAACTTTTACTATCAGGTCCCTGAATTATATGGCACACTTTACCAGGCTTTAAAGGAATTTGATTTCTGAGCTCTCTGAAACCTTGGCTGGTGCCGTGTCTGATGAGGTCCGTGACAAAGTGGCCTCTAAGCTGGCCACCAGTGAGTCAATATCTAACTCTATGCGACCGATATCTCACGCATCAGAAGGAGCAGCTAGAGCAGTGGGTTCAGCTGCGGTCTTGAGACACGCCTGGATGCGCTTGTGCAATATCACGGAACCCTTTAAGGCTTCCTTTCATAATGCTCCCATTGAGGCCTGTTTGTTGTTTGGACCCAAAGTTAAAAGCACACTGGCCAGATGTGAACAGGATGGGAAGACCCTTTCTGCTGTAGGTGTCGCTTATTCTTCCCCTCAACGTGCTTTCTCCCGAAACCAAAAGAGTGGGAAGATATGGTTCAAGAAATCTCAGGGTCCTTTGTGGCACACAGGCTGAGTTCTCCCCTAGAGGCAGAGGGGGAAACTCTCAGGGAAAGGCGCTCCTTTCGGGGCAGAGGTGGTCCGCATAACCAGGGTTCCAGGGACTCTTTTCCTGGCCAACCATACCAGCGCTCCTGAAGTGCGGCCCAACTCCTTTCCTCTAGAGGTGGTTGGGGGTCATTTCTCCTTGTACCCTTCTTCCTGGCTAACAATCACCACCGATTCTTGGGTACAAAGGATTATAACCAGAGGTTATATATCCCCTTTGATATTTCTCCTGTCCCTTCAAAAAACCTTCCCGACGTTCCATCCAGTCAAAGGGAAGAAGCAGCACTAGAGATAGAAAAGCTGCTAAGAAAGAGAGTCATCCAAATAGTCCCTCCAGACCAGATAGGATCCGGATTCTACTCGAGACTATTTTTAGTGCCAAAAAAAAAATGGGGCCTGGAGACCAATTTTGGATCTCAGTATATTGAACAAGTTTGAGAGTACAAAAATTCCAGATGGTCACAATACAGTCTATCCTCCCGCTTTTGGAAAAAGGCGATTGGATGTGCTCGATAGATCTTCAAGATGCATACTACCACATAAAAGTGGACAGGCCATCAAGAAGATTATTGCGCTTCCGTGCGGGAGCCAGTCACTACCAGTTCAGAGTATTGCCCTACGGACTCTCTACAGCCCCCAGAGTGATCACAAAGTGCATGGCAGTCGTCACAGCTCACTTGCGACTTCAAGGGTTCCAAGTGTTTCCATACCTAGACGACTGGCTCATTTCCGCCCCCACCAGACATCTACTGGAAGAAGCCCTGGCATACTCTCTCCTCGCTGCACAAAGTCTAGGCATAACCATAAACTGGCAAAAATCCAATCTCACCCCATCTCAGTCGACAGAATTCATAGGGGTTATCTTGGAGAGACAGAACTGCAGAGCTGCCATTCCAGAACACAGAATTTTAAGAATAGCAACAACTATTCCAATCCTTTCAAGAGAGAAATCCATGGCTCACTCAGTTCTACAGCTGTTGGGTTCCATGGCAGCCTCTATCACCATTGTCCCCCTGGCCAGGTTTCACATGAGGCATCTACAATGGCTACTGCTCACCCAATGGTATCCCTTTCAGCATCCGCTTTCAGCCATGATTCGAGTAACCGACAGGTGCAAACAGGATTTAAATTGGTGGATGACATATAATCTGTCACAATGGTCTCACCCCTTTTCCCCCCAGCAACCCGAGGCCACAGTGACCACGGATGCCTCCCTGATGGGGTGGGGGGGTCTATGTCCGGGACAGACATTCCAAGGCACTTGATCTGAACTGGAGGCCCACTTGCATATAAATGTTCTAGAGCTAAGGGCGGTGCTTCTGGCGTTGCAAGCATTCCATCCCCTGCAGCCATCTGGGATGATTGCGATTCAGTCAGACAACATGGCAGTGGTCTGGTATATCAACAAGCAAGGTGGAACCAAATCTTACCCCGTTTGTTGATAGGCCATGAGGATATGGCAATGGGCGATGGCTACCAACCGTTTTCTTCTAACAACGCATATTCCCGGGAGTTCCGACGTGATAGCAGACAGACTCAACAGGTGCATTCTTCAACCTCACGAGTGGTCCCTGAATCCCTTGATAGCGGCGGAGATCTTCCACCACTGGAGCCGCCCTTGCTTTGACCTCTTTGCATCCCTGACCAACTACAAATGCAGCAACTACTCCACCCTGATTCCCTCTCCGTGACAGTCACCCAGGGACACTCTAGTCCATGATTGGCCCTCAGGTCTTCTTTAAGCATTCCCACCCTTTCCCCTCATTCCCCAGTTTCTGAAGAAAGCCCGTCGATTGAAGAGCAAGGTTATCCTCCTAGCACCGTATTGGCCTCAGCAGATTTGGTTCCCCTTCCTTTGGCCTCACCTGCTAGATCGACCATGGATTCTCCATCCAACCCCGGAGTTGATCTCGCATCCACAGAACCTGATTCATCCCGACTTGAACAGCCTGAAGCTCACATCTTGGCTACGCCAATTCCCTTGATTGCCAGGCAGAATGATCTTTCTTTACCAGTACGTGACATTCTCATTGCATCTCATAAGTCTTCCACTAGAATTACTTATCTGAGCAAGTGGAAAAGATTTACTTGTTGGCTGAAAGATAAACAAGTAGATCCCTTCTCAGCACCAGTGTCGATAATACTAGACTATCTGGCCGACCTTTTCCAATCGAGTCTATCGGCCTCTACCATTAGAGTTCATTTGGCTGCAATTTCTAATTTCCATGAGGGTGTCCAAGATTCTTCTCTTATGTCCCACAAATTGTGCAAGACCTTCATAAAAGGTGTGAATCATCTGAAGCCACCTTTTAGAGAACCTATTCAACCATGAGATTTGTCATTAGTTCTACAAGCTCTGACAGTGCCACCCTTTGAACCAGCTTCTTGCAACCTCAAGCATTTGTCATGGAAAACCTTGTTTTTGATCGCCATTACTTCTGCCAGACGTATTTCTGAGCTTCAAGCTTTATGTATCAAGAGTCCATACTTGAGTTTTCATAGCGGTAGTGTCTCTAAGAACTAATCCATCTTTTCTGCCAAAAGTGATCTCTGAAATGTCCATTAATCAAACCATTGAATTGCAAGTTTTCTTTCCCAATCATTCAAACAGAGGAGAGTATTGCCTACATACCCTAGATAGCCACAGGCAAATCCGTTTTTACTTACAGGACTATGTCCTTTCGTAAATCTAACCAGTTATTTTTGGCCTTTTGTGGACCTAGATTAGGATCTGCTGTTGCTACGGTCACATTAGCTAGATGGTTGAAGGACTGTGTGACCTTCATTTATACACAACGTAATATCTCGTTGCCTACTACCATGAAAGCTCATTCAACAAGGTCGGTGGCAACTTCTGCTGCCTTCCATGCCAGAGCTTCTTTACATGACATCTGTGCAGCTGCAACTTGGGCTACGCCTCATATCTTCATTAATCACTACAAATTGGATTTGGCCTCCAGGGGAAAGAGTATCTTTCAGTTCTATGGTGCTCAGGAATGTCCTTCCATGAGAGCCTCCCAGGAATGGAGGTAGCTGGGGATTCTGTCCCATGCGTAAGGAATGAACGAGGATTTAACAATATCAGATGAAGTTGTCTTACCATAACGTTCCATCTGTATTGTTGATCCTTGTTCAGTCGTTATGACCATCCCCCCTCCTGTGGCTTCCAGTGGATCTCACCATCTGGTTTTCTTAGGTTATTTGACCAGAAGGTAGCCTCTACCTTTTGACTTGCAAACTCAATCTGAGGTATCAGGGAGAGGGGGATTATGGGTAAGAGTTTAGCTTGAGAGTTTGAAGCTGACGCAAACTTGGAAAATGGCCATCTCGGTTCCGAGGTCGGAACCGGTACCCATCTGGAATGACTGAACGAGGATCAACAATACAGATGGAACGTTATGGTAAGACATAACTTCTTTTTTCCGGTTATACTGCAGATCATGGTTCATGCAGTGATATTACTGACAGAAAACTTCAGTACCGAAATTAAATAACATACTTCCACTATTTTTGCTGTCTGGAAGCATCTCCTTTTTCTCAACTAAGAGAGGTTAATACCTTCTGCAAACCTCTGGTGTATAACTGCATTGTAAGTAATCAAATTAAGGAAGATTCCTTTGTGATATCTGAGGCCCAGTTTAGGTCCTTGAGACCTCTATTCCTTTCTACCTTGCCACAGTATAAGGAGCCAAAGCTTTTGGCAGCATGGAAAAATGTTACATTACTTCCTTGAGCAGTGTTGTAGTCCTTACTATTGGGATATCCTACTATGGGTAGCCATATGTCCATCCAGCATGCCAACACTTGGGCCCTGCCTTGTGCTGCATGTCAGACTTGTGTGCTGTGCTCAGAAACATGAGGTACACAAGTGGTGTCAGAGTGCAAAATCCTCAAAACTGCTTTGCTGCCAGTCTTAATGTAGTATTTCTTTTTCAGTCTGTAGGTCATACACCTAGGTGCAGTCAACTGAATCTTTGGGCAAATTAAGTACGTGTCATTCAGAAAGGGGAAATGTGATTGTGGGAGGCAGATTCCCCTCAAGGACAGACGCATTGAGTGCATTTATGCTTAGGGGTGGCGGACTGTTTTTAAGAGGATTCTGTTTGACAGGCCGTCATTCTTAAGACCCTACTCAGCTGTCTGTCTTTTCTGCGTCTCTCTACCTGGAAAATCAGTGCTAAGCTTTTTGCTCAAGGAACTATATCCTCAGAATCTTGACATCTGGATGTCCAGCCTACTTTGAAGATGTCCAAAGAAATTAAAACCGAAGACTTATGCTGTCCAGCCTCTGCCAGATGTCTCAGTTGTATCTGACCTTGTTGGAGGCCGATATGAGGCAGGCTGTTTGCACGTCACATGGGCTAAGCTGATGTCTGATGAGGATGAGAAGGGAGAACCACAACTTGTGATTTTTCAGAAGGCCTGGAGGAATTCTGTAAATTCTTGTTTGAGATGTTGTCTCAGTTTCCTTAATAAAGGTACATCAGGGCTCAATCTCTTGAGGTTTGTATTGGCAAACGTCCTATGCGGAAAAATATGCATATTTTTCCAATTGCTAAAGACTCCCAGAAAGAGCATTTTAAAGCCCTGATGACTTTGAAGCCTCTTCATGGGTTTGCCATTTCCTTCCATAAGAATTCAGTTTTCTTCCACCCCTCTAGAAAGTACTACCAAAGCCTTCTGATGATGATTTGCATTATGGGAAGGAATCTTTAGCTTATTCCTTCCAGATTAATTTTCATCTTGCAGTAGGTTCTGATGAGGAGGATTCTCCTTCCCCTGATTCCCTAGCAGAGGAACTATCCTTTGGGGGTACTCTCCTTAAAATGATGCAGCATTTTAACTGGGAGTATTCTGAGATGTCTGTTTAGAAGAGGTACTATGATCTCCTTCAGATGAATTCCCCTAAACTGTCTTCAGTGCCTCCTGTTCTTGAAGCCCTGTTATATACACCTTTAGTCTGCTTTTCAGGCTACCAAGTGTCTTCCTCGTGCTTCTAAACAAAAGGTTTTATAAGGTTACTGAGGCTCAACATTTTATTCATAAGACTCCTTAATCAGATTCCTCTATCATTTCTCCTTTAGCTAATAAGCTCACAATATTTTTTGTTTCTCCTAAAGTCTTTCCAGTAGATAGTCATGGATAGGCTTGGTAAGAAGTTGTAGCTATGTTGCTGCTGATACTTCAGAGACAGCTGAGTCAGGGTCTATCATGGTTTAGGCTTCCATCCCTTCCAGAGAATGTCAAAACTAAGTTATTATATTTTCCTTTGGATACACAGAATTATGCGGCTGATAATCTCTAAGGTGTTTTATGACAAGGATAAGGTGATGCAAAACCTTAATCAGATTTTCCATTCTCCTGTTCCAGAGAACTGCCATTCTAAGTCAGGTGTTTTTGTGTGTATGCATCAGAAGGAGCCCCAAAAAGGTAAAAGGTCCTCCACAAGGATTTTTTTCTTGAAAAATTCATTTCCTGATGAACCTGGTTCAATGTGACTACTTTCCTCATCCTCTCCGCCAGATTCCTCTGTCTCTGTCTTTTCATGTTTGGCAGCAAATTACAACAGACGTGGCTTTTTTCTATTTATTTATTATTTAAATGGGAAAGATGACTTGGAACGAAGCCAATTTTCAGTGGGCGCCCAGGGAGAAATGCATGTCTTTGTAACGTGGGAGGAAACCGGAGTACCTGGAGGAAACCCACACGAATGCAGGGAGGACATGCAGACTCCACACAAAAGGCACCCCGGCCGAGAATCGAACCGGAGAACCTCTTGCTGTGAGGCAACAATGCTACTGCTGCACCGTCCAAGGCTTCTGTCAGTAATTCATAGGGAATACAGAATGGTGCAGAAGTCTCTCCTTCCTTTTCAGGTATTCCTCAGCCACCTCCTTGCTATTTGCTTTTTTTGCCTTGGGGCACTACTCAGACAGTTCTTCCTTGCTAGAGGCACAAGGGTTTCTATTACAAGATGTTTATAGTTCCCAGGAAGAAAAGTTATTGGAGACCTGTCGTAAATCTTTCATTTCTCACTTTTTGAAAAGTCCCTCTTTAAAAATGTTAACTCTTCAATCTATGTTTCTAGTGCTTCTGATTTCTGTTTTGAGGGATGCCCATCTTCATATTCCTATTCCTCCACCTTTCAGGACTTTAAGGTTTTCTGTATCTTCCTGACATTATCAGTTGTCTTGTTTTACCATTTGGTCTTTCTACAGTCCCCTGGGTATTCACCAAATGTCTAATCCCTGTCATAGCCATTTGCAGACTTCTTGACATTCAGTTTTTTTCCTCATCTGCACAGCCTCCTGCAGGCTGTCCTGTAGTGCTTTGAGTTTACAATGCTCCTGCGTTGCAGTGTAGGCTTCACTCTAAACCTTAAAGTCAGTTCTGACACCACCTCAACTGGGTTTTGAGTGGCAGAATTTCATACTTTTACTGTGATAGCTTTTCCTTCTCTCTAGGTCTTTTCTTTGACTACCTTCTTTCATAGGTGTTTACTAGGCTAATGGCCCTGGAGCCTTTACAAGCCTAGCCCCCCCCAAAAAAAAAATATGCCCAGGCACCGTGCCACCCGATGTTGTTAGTTCACAGTGCCCCTATCCAGTACGGCAACTGGAGTTGATCCCTGGAGTGAACTTTGCTACCCATCCAGTCAAGATTTCTCTTGAGGGCCAGCGAAATGCTCTGCTTGACATTAATGGGAAGCTTATTCCAGAGTATGGGCAGTCTTTGGGAGATAAACTTGTCCCTCCAGCATGTTCTGTTAATTGTGGTAATGAGGTTGTGATCTCTGGAGCATGTGGCACGGGAGGATTGGGATTTCTTTAGGTGTAGCATTTAAAGTAGGGCTGAGTTGGCCATAGCTTTGTAAGTCAAGCAGAGATCACCTCTAAGTAGACTATGAGACTGAGAGCAGCTAAAGTTTCTTGAGTCTGTTAATGTAGGACATGTGTTTAAGGCCTAGGATCCTTTTTGTGAGGTACTTTTGTGGCCTCTCCAGCTGTTTTAGGTGTCTGGTCCATGCCAAACTGGGCATTATATTTGATAATTAGTCTAATGAAAGATGAGTAGAGAGGGATGATGACCTCTTTCTTCCTAGATGCAAAACCTTTGGTTATAAGATGTGCCATGTAGAAGGACTTTCTGACCACAGTGACAATGTGGTGATCGAAGGTGAGGTGGCTGTCTACCTGGGTGCCCAGATCTCTTATGGCCCCTTCAGTGGGCACCCATCAACATGGTAATTCATGGGAGCTGAGTTTTTTCCAAAGGGGATAATGATGCATTTTCTGGCTTTAAGCTTTAGGCCATGGTTCCGACACCAGTCATTGGTCTCGGAGGCCCTTTTGTAGGATGTCTGCATCACTTGGGGGAGTTGATAATGACTCCTAGCTTGTCATCAGCAAACATGGTCATCCAGAGGCCTTCTGTGTTGGCCTGAACTTCTGAGAAGTGGATGCCAAACAGGAGAGGGCCCAGGACCGAGCCCTGTGGGACTCAACTCATGACTGGTCGACAGTCTGACTTGGAATCTGCAACTTTCCCTCTATGGGTCCTGTCTGTGAGTCAGTTTGCAACCCACCTAGTGATGTAAGGATTGATACCTAGTTCGGTGAGTTTATCAATGATACTCAAGTGGGGAATGGTATCCGAGGCTTTGGCCAGGTTGAGGTATGCTGTATGTGTACTGCCTTACCCTCATCCACAGCCTTGGTGACTGCCTCAAAGAAGTCATCCAGGTTCAGCAGGCAGGATCTCCCCTTGACATAGCCAAACTGTGTGGAGTTGAGTTTGGAGATTGCCTATATCTGTGTTAGGCATATCATTGATGATGCGCTTCATGGCTTTGCCATCAGGCTAATGGGGCGGTAGTTCCCAGGGTCTGTAGTTGCTTCCCCTTTATGGAGCAGGATGACTGTAGCAGTGCTCTATTCATTAGGGACATAGCCTGAGGTAAGGCTTTGATTGAACAGGGTGCACAGATGTGGTGCAAGTTCATTTTGTAGGACGCAGTCAGGGATATTATCAGGTCCCTTGGCTTTGGACAGTGCAGCTTTTACCTGTGCTGCTGAAATGGTGGATACCAGGTTTTCTTCTGGTATTGATTGGGCCCTGGGGAGGGAGACTGGTAAAGTTGGTACTGAGTCTGTCGGCCAGTATGTTGGCTGTGTTTGTTGGCTCAGTATAGGAGGTGCCATTGTGCAATAACTCAGAGCAAATCTGGGTATTGCCTTTCAGGTTTTTGATATAGCTATAGAAGGCTTTGTGGTTGTTTTTGGTGTCTGTTGCAATTCTGCCTTCGTAGCTAGCTTTAGGGGATTTGATGAGATCTCAGCTTTTTGTTGAGACTGATAAGGGAGGTTTTCCAGTCTTGTAACTTAATTTTTTTTTTTTTTTTTTTTTTTTTTTTTGCAAACGTTTCTTCCTTCTGTTGTAGAGTTTATCGATGGCTGGGGACCACCAGATTGGCTTCCTTTTTTTGGAGGAGAGAGTTTTAGTTGTATTTAGTATAGCAAGGTCCATGCATTTGTGTACATGTTCGTACAGTGCATTGGTGTATGATTCGGCAGTCATGCAGCTATTTTCCACTGGCATGGGTGCCTAGAAGTTAGCCACCTCTGTTTTTAGGAACCCAAAGTTGGCTTTAGAGAAGTTTTTCCAGGGTGGTCACCACAGCGTGGGATGTAGGTGAGATGGCGATCAGTTTGTGGTCAGATTTAACCAGGGAGGAATTGACTATAGGTGTGGAACAGTAATCTCCCATGTTATGATGACCAGGTCGAGGATGTTGCTTCCTCTAGTGGGGGTCAGAATGAGCTGGGCCAGGGCATTGGAATTGTTGGGGCCTGTACATTGGTACTTGAATAGTTTTCCCAGTTGATGGAAGAGTAGTTGAAGTCACCCAGTATGAGAGTATTGGGTTGGACTTTGATAGATTCCAGGGTGATTAGGAACTTGGAGTGAGAGTCTATGGACATGCATTGTGTTCTGTAGCAGGCTATGACTTGTATCACCGTCTTACCCAGTGTTCATAGGTTCATAGATTAGTACTAAGCTAACTGTCCTTGCGAGCCATTGTAAGCCTAGCCAATTATCCCTTGTGAGACTCGAACCCTGCACCTTGTGTTTGTAAGCAAACACCTTAACCATTAGGCCACCCTCCCAACCCCAAAAATATGTAATCAGTCTTTAAAGCTCTTTCCAGTGGTGAAAATCAAACCTTGCACCTTGTGGGTGAAAGTCATACATCCTAACCTGTTAATTGTACCCGAAGTATCTTGTGTGCATTATGCTGGGCTACCAGTCTAGAGGTGTGCATATCCTTTAAGAATATGGAGACACAGCCACCTTTGGAGCTTCCAGTCATATTCTGGAGACGAAGGGTATGGAATGAGTTGTAGCCTGGGAGTGCAGGGGTGCTTTCTGCCTCTTTAAACCAGGTCTCTGTTACAGCACAGATGTCGACATTCTCCATTTTGAGGAGAGCTTTGAGCGAGTGCATCTTGAGATTTAAACTTCTAGCACTGAGCAGCATGACCCTCAGATTGAATTTCTTTGTAGCTATTACGGTGGAATTTTGGTCTTTGGAACACTGCCTAAAAAAGTCACTATAGGGGTGGTGGCGAGAGCTTTAGCCAGTACCCAAAAGCCCAGGGGTGACAGATGCAGTCTCTGGCAAAGCATCGAGGTCTGTTGATCATGTCATCCCAGGCAGATACTGGATCCCTTTAGAATGACACCAGAAGCTTAGGCAATTGTTGAAATCCATTATTTTCTGCTCGGGTCATTCACCCCCACATGGACAATGCCCGAGTCATATTTGTACTTGTGGAGTGACCTGAGTGCATGTGTTATGTGGCTGATCCTGGCATCTGATAGACAACTGACTGTCACCTTCTCCTTGTTCAGCTTAGTGAGTGGGACATCAGTGTGCCTCATAATTGAGTCTCCCATGATTAGTACATTGGACAAAATGTTTTGCCTTAAGGGCCCTGGTTGAGGGGCACATTGTGGTGGTCAGCTATGTGTTCTGGGGTTGGTGTGTTGTGGTAGAGTGTTTCTGTCTTGGGGGGGGGGGGTCCTCTGGGTAAATTTTTATTGAGAGCCTCCATGACGGTGGGTGTATGGTTTGTGTTTCTGTGTGTGGGTTATGATGGATGGTGTTTTGGAGGGGTGTGTGTTCTATGTAGTGAGTTGCAGGTGTTGACCTTCTCTTGACCAGCTAGTCTGGTTTTGGTTGGAACGTGCACTGCTTCCAGTTTGGTGATGCAAGTGCATCTCTTACAAGTTTGGTGATACAAGTGCATCTCTTACAGATGTTCTTCGTGTTTCACTGTTGCAGTCATCACACTTGGGTTATCTGCCTGCAGGTAGCCCTCAGTCTGCCTGAATACCAGAGTCTAGGGATTTCTGCGTCAATACTGTCACCTCTTCCATGACATCAGGGGTATAAAACATGCAGATGATGCCATTACATCAACTTTTCTTGCCATTTGGGAGCCCAAAGCAGAAGCAGTTTGCAAGTGCCAGTCTGCTGCTACCTGAAATTCTCATTCGAGTTTCAGACCTGAAGTCTTGTAAAGCTAAGTATCGCATTGGGGAACATTTTTTCTTGATCTAACCGATGTCAGAAAAAGTTAACAAGTGTCTTGTCTGTGGAAAGCAAATACCTCTCAAAGATTTTCACTCATACTGCATCACCTGTTTAGGCCCAGACCACTTTGTTCCACGCTGTAGGTTTTGTGCCCTGTTTAATGCCCGAACTATTCGTAGTTGGTCTATCTTTGTCACTAAATTCTTTTGCTCTCTGTATTCCGAAATGGCTTTGACAAGCCCATCAGACTACCGATCTTCCGAAAAAAACATAAGGATAAAGACAGACCGCATAGGCCGGTACTCAGTGAGGTGCCTTCGCAGCCCCTGATACCCGCTTCTGCAAATTCACAGACCTCTGCTGAGACCTGTTTGGAGTCTGGTATGCCACGAGATGCTTTTTTGACTATGGAGCCTGTGGATGTCTCTATCTTGGATGGGTCCGGAGCCAATGTGCAGGCACTGGCTTCTGAGTGTGTATTCCGACCTTCCGATGTTTGTATTAAACCAACATCTTTGTTTTTGACTAAAACTACTTAGTTTCTCAGGCCCAGAGTTTGCACTACGCCTTAAACTGACAACTAAAGCACATGCTCAAGCGCCCATGCCACATAAATGCTTAGAATGGCTGAAGAACTTATAACTTTAATTCGGAGAAGCCAGCCTTCCCCCTCTAAAAGACAAAATTTATTTTCTTTCTGTTTCTGCAGACTGTGAGTCTGATGGCTGTGATCTCTCTGATTACCAGGACGTTTCTTTATCTACCTATGAGGATTCAGATGCAGAGAATTCCATTCCCTCTTCCTCCCCTCAAGAGGATTTTTCTTTTGGTGAAACCTTGCATATAATGTAAGAGAGCATTTCCGCTGGAAATGCCAGGACTACCCACAGTCCATAGAGACTCAGAGAATTTTTAGACTTGCCTCAGCATATGCCTCTAGCTATACCCCCTGCCCTAGATATTGCAGATGTCCTTCAAGAATGCAACTGCAGTCATAACATATGGGTTGTCCTGCCTCAGGCAGCCCTCGGTCGGCCGGATTCCAAAGTCTGGGTCCGACGTCGGCTGATGTCGCATGTCTCTCCGTCAGAGCGGCTGGAGTATATAAGCATCAGCCGACGCCATCTTCTTCAGTCTTTCTTGCCGCGCGGTGCCCGAAGCAGAAGCAGTTCGCAAGTGCCGGTCGGTCAGCTCCTGTATTCTTCGAAACTGAAGTCATCAAAAAAGCTAAGTACCGGGGGGCGTGGCCAAGGATGAACACAGGATAGCAGCAGATTTCTTCAGCTCCACCAATTTCATTACACTGACAGGAATTAATTACTTAAATTAATTTTTGAAGTAATTTTCTTTCTAAACATGTTTGTTTTATATAGTTCTTGAACTATATCTAAAAAAGAAAGGAAATTTTAACAATATTCCTGTCAGAAATCACTTTGGAAATTTTCCTGTCAGTTTATCAGTCTGAAATGAGTTTCAGTAAGACAAATTCTCAAGACACCAGCATCAAGAAAGAACTTCAGTCTCTGATAACTGTAATCCAGCAAGTTACTGCTAAGATGGATAAAATGGATACTAAAATAGATACCTTCATAGAAAAAACTACAAAACAGGCTTGTTACATATAGACCTGCAACAACAGAAGATCCAGATGACAGGCATAGAAGAAGCTGTGAATGACATGGAAAATAGAATCCAAGAAGAGGAAATCAACATTGAGTTTCTGCTGAAACAAAATACACATTTACAAACAAAGCTGGATGACCTGGAAAATAGATCTAGGCGCAATAACATTAGGATTTTTGGACTACCAGAAAATATTGAAGGTAACAATATTACTTCTTTAACAACATGGCTCCCTAAAACTTTAGACTTACCAGAAGCATTCTCTTTTGGTATCGAAAGAGCACATAGATCTATAGCTAATACTAACTCTAACAAAAACTATCCTAGATCAGTTATAGTTAGATTTCTATCATCTTTTGATAAAGAGATGGTTCTTAAATCTGCTTGGGCTAAAGCTCCTGTTAAGATTAATGAGACAACTGTGCGTTTTGACAATGACTATTCTTCCTTGGTAATAGCTAAAAGAAAAGTTTTTCTGCCACTAATAAGGGAGCTTAAAAAAGCACAGTTTAAAACATACCTTCTGTTTCCTGCCAAGCTAAAAATCTTCCTTCCTGATGGTCCTAAAATTTTTGATGACTTAGACTCTGCTTTACTGTTCATCAAAAAAAATAAGATTTTGGATAAAATAGAGGAAATGGAATGGGCTAGTCCTTCATTAAAGAGACTGGCAACTGAAACTTCGTGGAAGACTTCAGAAAAGAAGAGACTAAAAAACAAATGATTTGTTCTATGTTTTCTTTTTTTTCTCTCATCATTTTACTTCATTATTAATCTTTTTAAATATAGTTCCTGCATTTCCAGAAAGCCACAAATATTCTGAAAAAGATTTAATCAAAGTTATTCTCTGTGTGCAAAGAAATGTTTTGTTTCATAACCAGTCAAAATATCTGAGGAACTAATAACAAGCTATTATTCAATTTGTTTCTCTTTCTGAAAAAGAGAAGTAAGGTCAGTAATTTGATACATTTTTTTTTTCTCCTTTTCTTTGTTTAAACAATGACATTCTATTTAGATTATGTAGTGGGTAAAGGGTGGGGGAGGGCAGGGAGAGAAGAGTAATGAAAATATGATTAATAGAATAATAACATTTATTCCTTGTAAAAAGTTTATATGTTCTTCAAATGCTATTCCTAATTATACTTTCTTGATTATACTGCTTATGCTTGTTTGTAAATCTGCCATGCTTTAACTAATAATAATTAGAACTAAATAATAGTAAATAATATGTTTTATTTTTAACTCTATTAATATAAACAGTAATATTCCATTGTATATACTTATAGCTTTCTCTTACATTTTTTTTATTTCTGCCTTACACTCTTTTAATTTCTACTCTCTTTTTCTTTTCTTTATTCTTTCTCTTTATTTTTTTTCATATTAATATATAGAAATGCTTTTGATCATATAGACACAGTAAATAAGATTTGCATAAAAATTGAGTTGGGACAAAAATATTGAGTTTTATTACTTATTAACTTTGGGCTTAATTTCACTTACATAGAGGCTGTAATAACCTGTAAAATACATCGCGAAGGTTTTGTCATGTTTAGATGCATTTACACTGCTAAATGAATGTTTGTCACTAGTTTTTAACAAGTTTCCCGCCAAAATGTTAAGGGAGACAATCTGGGATGTGGGCTACCTCTTGAACATTGTCCTCGAGTAGTTTCAAAAGCTTCAACTCTCAGAATTCTCACAGAAGCTGAAAGCAGTCAATCTGACCTTTGACCCAGATATCACACTGACACATTGCAGATTCAGGAAGAACACTCTACCAGGAAGTAGAACTGATGCAAATGCGACTATGTGAAGGAAAATGAACTCTTTAACATCTAAATGTGAGTTATTTTATATAATTACTTAAATATCTATGTTATAATTCATAAAATGTCAGTTATAATGATTTTAAATGATGCAGTTTCTTGTAGTAAGTAAATGTCTTATTTTAGAAGGCATAGAAAATGAAACATTTATTCAAGTGTTTTTGAAAATCTACTTGACTGCAGCATACTAATCTGAGTTAAAAACTTGTTCCAAACATATACATTACTATAACTCATTTAATTCATCTGATTGACGAGCATAAATAACTTTATAACTCTATTCTGGAAGAAATTGTCATGTGATATATTTTAAAGCAGTAATATAAACATACAAAATACAGATGGCTTTTTTTTACAATAATGCAAGTGTTTCTGAGAATTTGCATAACTATGCAGTATGATTTATAACAATTTCTATAAATATAATATTTTATTGTATTGACAATGAGTATGAGTAAAATGCTCATATACAAGCAATTCAAGGGTTTTTTTTTTGGAAGCTGTTGACTGCATTTACATGACAGAAAATAGATGCATCTTAATATATGTAATGTCTGAACCATATTAGCCAAAGTTTTTGATTTAAATGAATGTTAGAACTTATTTTTACATACTTTGAATAAATTAATATGTAAATATGCCTTCCTTTTTTTTTTTCTTTCTTTCACTCTCTCCCCCTCTTTCACGTCTTTTATTTCTCTCTCTCCTCTTGGTTCCTAATATCAAGATTATTTGAATACAAGTGTATTATATTACATAGATGTATATAGTAGTATGAATAGTTTAAAAAAAAAAAAAAAAGTTTATTTTAGTTTATATGATGCTGTTTTACCAAATGTGTAGTCTTGTCTTGCTAGATAATTGAATTGAAAGCTGTTAATTTAAGTTAAATATAACCAGTATTAAATTGATAAGGTGGTAGCTGAGGTACTGCTGCTTAGGGTAGGGGGTTAACTTGAGTGGTAAATACTACTCTAAGTTGGAGTTTTTAACTCCCGGCTGGATGCAAGATTTAATCCTTACATTATTTTCACTTGTTCATTGTTATATGTATATAGTTTTGACATCCACAATATATTTTGTACACTCATTGTCACTACAAACAAAATTGAATCCTGTACAAAATCCCATAAGAGATTAAATAAATACAGCTATATTTAAAGGTACACCTAAAGGAGGAGATGTAACATTACTTATGTTATTTTGATCATAAGATTCTTAAGTTTTAAAAATGCCAAATGACATCTTTAAAAGGAATTTCTTTAAACATTAATGGATTGAATAATCCGTGTAAAAGGGCAAGCCTAATAAGATACATTAATTTACATAAGACCAACTTAGTCTTCCTGCAAGAAATCCATCTCTTGAAAAAAATATATTGATAAACTAGCCACAAACAAATATACAGTATTGGTTAGTTCAGAGCACACTCAGAAAAAAAGAGGAGTGGCTATTTTATGGAATAAAAGTATGCCCATTCCTAAAACCATTAAGTCTTATCAGGATGACAAAGGAATGTTTTGTATGGTTACAATACAAATTAATGGAAAGACTTACACTTTAATTAATGTATATTGGATACCTGGAATTGGTATTAATACAGTGAAACATCATCTTGATAAGATCATATCATTCTCTATAGGAGATATTATTTTAGATGGTGACTTTAATTGTATACTACATGAAAGTGATACTACCACTATAAGAGAAAGAAGAATTACATCTAATGCAAAACATTTAAATGATTTTGCTAATTCTTATCATTTGAATGATATTAATAATCAGATTCAAAATCATTACCATACACCTTTTTTTCTAACAGATACAAAACTTATTCAAAAATAGATAGGGTCTTTATTTCTAACCAGATGGTAACAGATTTAATTAATTCCAAAATCATTTCATGTCCTATATCTTATCATAATTCAATTGTTTTTGAATTCATGATAAAAATACTCATAATGTTCAGATCAAAAGGATACCAGCATACTTAACTCAACTAAAAGACTATAAAGAATATATACTTTCAGAAGTAAAACATTTTTAGACATAAATAATACTCCTGAAGTCTCCATTGTCTATGTTTGGGATGCCTTAAAATCATATCTATATGGACAAAGTATCAGATGGTATAATAATAAAAGGAAATCTTGGGATAAGGAGTTGTTAGATATTCAAAGTAAATTAGACTCTTATAAACATAATAATAAAGAAAATATTATGGACAAGAAAGTTATTGAAGAAATAAACTAAATGAGAAATACAAAGAAATTTTAACTCATAAAGTTAAAATAACTTTAGAGAAATACAAGTTTTTGTCTTATTCAATAAGCCCCAAATACTTACATAGACTTAAAAATAAAACAAAAAGGTTGAATAAACAAAACCATATCAAAGAAATCTTTTCTCTAAGGAAAAAGAAGAATGTTTCTAGTATACCAGAAATACTAGATGAATTTAGAAATCACTTTCACAAATTAACCATAATAACATTAACATGGAACCTAAAGATAAAATAAAGGAGTTTATAACCACAAACATGAATAAAAAGCTTAATAAACAACAGATTAAACTATCGGACAAGAGTATTTCATATACAGAGGTTATTACACAAATAAATAAGCTTAAATCAAACAAAGCACCGTGTAATTATGGTATTATACCAGAGATATATAAAATCCTTTCTAAAAGTACATATTCATTAATACATAAGGTTTTTATTTTGGCCCAAACTGAGTTAATAACCCCCCATCTTGGCAATATACATTTATTTCGCCAATTTTAAAACCTAATAAAGATCCAACTAGATGTACTTCATATCGGCCCATCTCATTACTTAATGTTGATTTAAAATGTTTGAGTATTTTTGCTGATAGATTGAAGACAATCATCCCCGGCATTATAGATATAGATCAGACAGGCTTCATTGTAAATAGAAATACTTTTGATAATATAAGAAGAACTTTAACATTAATTGATTTTGCAAATAGGAAAAAGAAAGATTTAACACTTATTAGTCTTGATATAAGTTCAGCATTTGATTCAGTAAGTTGGGACTATCTGTTTACCTTACTGAAGTGTACAAACTTCGATGCATTTGTAAATCTAATTGAGCATTTATACAAAGGAACATTGGCTTATATTAAGGTAGGAACATAGGTTTCACAAAAAATATCCATTTTTAAAGGTACAAAACAAGGATGGTCCACTTTCTCCACTATTATTCACTTTAGTAATGGAGCCTTGGGCTAATTTGATCAGAAACAGTACTGACATAGAGGGTTTTGAAATAGATGAAAATACAACATCCAAAATTCAACTTTTTGCAGATGATCTAATTACATCAGCAGGATCTAATTCTTCTATGCAGTGTCTATTTGATAAAATGATGAATTTTAAAAGTATTTCTGGTTTAATATTCAATGAAGAAAAAACTAAAATACTACCTATATATACACGAAAAAATATTCTCATTAGTGATTTTACTAAATATGTACCCAATTCAGGTCAGATAACTTATTTAGGTATAATACTATCTAAAGATATTAAATCTATTGTATATAATAATTATAATACCTGTTTTCTTAATATACAAAACCTTTTTAATACCTGGAATAATATGTTTTTTTACTATGGAGGAGAGACTTACAATTATTAAAATGATAATATTCCCCAAGATTTTATACTTAATACAATCAATAATACTTCCACCTACAAAAATAATTATCAAGAAACTGAATACACTAATGTTAAATTTCCTATGGGCACCTAATAGACCTAGGATTGCATTAAAGAAACATACTAATAGTTGGTCTCAAGGGGGTATTTCTTTTCCAGACTTTAATTTATATACTATCTCTTCTATTGTAAAAGTTATTACTTTATTACTAGATTAGTCATATGTTGCAAAATGGAAAGATTATTGGGAGCTAATTAGTATGCACTTCATGAAAATCTCCTTAACACATAAAAATATGATTGTAAATAACTCCATGTTATGGTTACTAAAGGAATTTTGTACTTCACCTATTACACCTAAACATATGGTTTGTTACCCATTAAATATTATTATTAGCTATCGTAACTTTATATTCATGCACCCTAAGTATAGGGAATGGAATTTTATTATATTCCCTATAATGTATACTCAGGGTATGCTTTTGTCATCTACTTCTGAAGGAACTCATTTAGCTATAGATAATGATCTAAAGTGCTGGTATCAGTTGATATCTGATAATAAAGTTAAAAATCTAGATTTCTTAAAACAAGAATTTGATCTAAGAGAAACTTGCTGGTTAGAGGTTCAGACCTTTAGACAACATCTCATTAATAAAATGGATCTAATGTCTATAACAGTTAAAGAATCTATTCCAACACTGATTGATTACTTGATATTAAATTTACAACATAAAGTTTCTGATAAAGGTAAACTTTCATACATACATAAAATTATCAGACAAGAAACTTTTTACAGTGTAGATTCATACTGGAATTATTTCACTTCTATTAATGGGGACCCACCAAATCAACAAGATAAACAATATATATTGGAATCTGCCTATATAACTACGTCTTCCATTGTCTGGAGACTTTATACATGGAAATTTTTACATAGATCTTTTTATACACCTTTGATGATGAATAAAATAAATAATAAAGATAATCTATGTAAGAGATGTAATGTAGAAATTAATGCTGACTGGGCTCATGTTTTATGACTGTATAAAATTGAAAGAATACTGGAAGTCAATTAATGAATTTTTGCAGGCTCTTTTTACAGATAATTTCATTATTTCTAAATCTCTTATATTCTTCAACACACCTGTACCTCAAAGTGTTAAAAAGGTTAAGCTTCCCTTGTTATGGTCTATTCTAGCAGTGGCTAGGAAAATAATAACCATAAATTGGATTTCAGATGCACCTCCTTCGTTCAATGAATTTAAAAATGTTATGAATATAGTGTGCCATATGGAAATAAACACAATTAGGTCAAGAACAACTAGAAAAACATCTTATTATATTGTATGGGATAATTTACAAAATTTGTTAAAAAAATCCTAATTTCAATAGCATGGTATTTTAGTTTAATTGATCTGATTGTAGTGGATGTCTTTGTAAATACTTTAGTTGTTTTGTTGAATGTTATAATCATATCTATTTTTAATTACTTGTATAAAATTGTTATGATATTTCTCTTGTATGTTAAAACAATAAACCTGTTTTGAAAAAAAAAAAAGCTAAGTACCCCATTGGGGACCTTTTCTTGCCTCAGCCGATGTCAGAAATTACTGAAAAAGTAAATAATTGTTTGTCTTGTGGTAAACAAATACCTCATAAGGATTTCCACTCTTACTGCCTCCCTTACCTTGGCCCAGACCACGATGTCTCAGCCTGTGCCGCCTGTGCTCGCTTCAACAAGCGCACTCTCTGGCGCCAGACAGAGTTCGCTGAAGACTTTTTCGGCGAAATATTTGATTATACAATGCCGTCAGAACAACCGACAATGCAGACTCCTAAGAAACGAAAAGACCGGGACCAACATCCTCGGCTCGCATCTTCCACCGACACCACGCCAAAACTAACCGCGAGTGCTCCGGTTCCCTCTGAGGCGGTTATTCCACCGCTCCAAACCGAAGACACCGCATTACCGATACCGGAGGCCACTCCGCCAGTTATTGATTTTCCTCCGGATACCGAAACCGAGGAAATGCCCGAGACCATTGCTGTTGATCAGGTCACTCCTGCACGTGGAGCGGCTAGGCCTCCCATGTCCATGTCTATCAAGGCCTACACACGTGCCAAGGCAGCCAGCAAGTCCAAACATCTTACTGCTAAAACCTTACCTCAGCCTACTCCTGAAACTCAAATCATGTCCATGGCCGCAGATTTAATTTCTCTGATCAGAGGCTCCCAGGCCCATCCTGAGAGAGGATCCCAGCCTCCTCCTGATAAGAGGCCCAGGGTTGAACCCTCTGACCCTCTGCCCTCAGATGAAGATTCTGAGGACTCTGTTCCCTCTGAAAGCCAGGAAGAGTCCTTCCAGACCTACGAGGATTCAGATGCAGAGGATTCCATTCCCTTGGCCTCCCCTCCTGAGGATATTTCTTTTGGAAGTTCTGCATTCCATGAGGGAGCATTTTAAGTGGCAAGGACAGGAATTTTCTGATTCCAGAAAGCGCCTTTGAACCTTCCTCAAAAAACCTCAACACAGACCCTTAGCTATACCTCCTGTGCTTGATGTTTTGGATGACTTATACTCTGACTCCAGTGTTACCCCTGATACTCTTCCTCCTGGTCCTGTCAAGCCTGACAGATACTATAGGGTCCCAGAAACCCATTCTCATTTATTTAGGGCCCATGCTGTTGATTTAGAAACAATTTCCCAGGGGCCTAAAGGGGTTTCAGCTACCACATCCAAAAATCCTTTGCCTTCCGACAGGGAAGCAAGGTCCTTAGAGAGATGGGGGAAGAAGGTCTACACCTCCACCACTATATCTATGAGAGCTCTCAATTGTCTCTTTCACATGTTTCAATATCAGGATTTCTTGTTAGATGATTTACAGAAAAGTTTGGCCTCTCCTGAACCTTTAGATAGGAAGTCTTTGCAGGAGGCTGTGCATAACTCTCAGCAGGTTAGCAATCATTTTTTACAGTGTGGATATGATGCATTGGAGGCTTCATGTAGGGCAGCTATGACAGGGGCGGTCATTCATAGACATGCATGGTTAAAAGAACAACCTTTACCAGATCATGCTAAGGCAAAACTTCTTGATGCACCCATGGAAAAGAACAAGCTTTTTGGAGCTAATGCTAAAGATGTGTTAAAGTCCATTGAGGAAAAAGCCAAGTCAGTACAGACAGTCAAAGATTTCCTCCAGGTTCAGCCCCCCAGATTCAGCAGGAACTGGCCTTCTAAAAACTGGTCCTTTCCTAATCCTGAAAGATTTCAAAGGGGTAAAAACAGGCGTGGCCGAGGAAGAGGGCAATACAGAGGATCCTACAGGGGACAACAATGGCAACCAGCAAACCAAAGATGTGACACAGGGGGTTCTCCTGCCCCGCAGGGACAATCTCAATGACTTTCCTCTATTTCCACTGACCAAGGAGCAAACAGAAGCTCCTTTGGGCGGAAAGTTATCTCTGTTTTCAAAAAATTGGCACAAACTGACAAAAAGACAAATGGATTTTGGACATTATAGACCACGGCTACAGGTTCCACTTTCATACCTTGCCAAGAAAACAAGGCATGCCAAACCTTCCACAAAATCAGAGGGCAGAGGCTATCAAGCAAATTTCTCTGCTTGCTCAGATCAAAGCAATAGAAAAAGTTCCACAACAAGAACAAGGTCAGGGGTTTTATTCAAGACTGTTCCTTGTTCCAAGAAAAGAAACTCAATGGAGACCAGTACTGGACTTGTCCGCTCTAAACACTTTTCTCATAGTACCAAAGTTAAAAATGCTGACTTTACAGCAACTCCTTCCCATGCTGGGCAAGGGGTCTTGGCTGATTACTCTGGTCTCAAGGAGACATACCTGCATGTCCCTATCAGACACAGCTGCAGAAGATGCCTCAGATTTCTTGCAGTGCCAGAGCATTATCAATTCTCAGTATTGCCATTTGGCTTATCTACTGCGCCCAGAGTATTCACGAAATGCCTGGCATCAGTAATTGCTCATTGCAGGCTCCAGTCTTCAAATCTACCCGTACCTGGACGATTGCCTCATACAAGCGGACAACAAACTAACCTTGACAAAAAACGAATTATGTCATACACTTGTTACAGGCTCTGGGATACACAGTCAACTTTCAAAAGTCAAGACTTCAGCCATCCCAGCAAATAACCTTCTTAGGAGCCAAACTAGACACAGCCTCTCAAATGGCTTACCTGACAGAAGACAAGCAAAAGAAGTTAACTCATTACTTCAAAAGTTTAGCAAAGTTCACCCAGATGACTGCAAGGAGTTTCCTACAGGCCCTGGGTTACATGGTATCCTGCATTCTCTTGGTCCCACTAGCAAGACTACACATGAGAAAGCTTCAATGGTACTTAAAAAGCTTATGGTCTCAACACAGCAACAACCTAGAAGCAATTATTCCACTCATTCCATGTCTACAAAAGGAATTTCTATGGTGGGCCACAGTAAGCCAGTTAAACACAGGCATGTCGTTCAAAAAACCTCAGATAACACAGACAATGACCACAGACGCCTCAGACCTTGGATGGGGGGGCGCACATGGAGGGCAGATGTATTCAAGGGCAATGGTCCCCAAAGGAAACACATCTGCATATCAACCAAAAAGAAATGCTAGCAGTAATGCATGCCATCGAGGCCTTTGGACAACAACTTCAACAAGGCCACCTACTAATACGGACAGACAACACCACTGTGATGTGGTACATAAACAAGCAGAGGGGCACTCATTCTTACTCCCTTTGCAGACTGACAATGAATCTTTGGGAAAAATCACTGGGTCTAAACATACAGCTACAATCCCAGTTTGTTCCAGGCAAAGACAATGTTCTGGCAGACAGTCTAAGCAGAGGATTTCCTAGACTCCCACGAATGGAGGCTACATCCAGACATCTTTATACGACTCACCTCGACATGGGGCAGTCCGGACGTGGACCTATTTGCCTCCCACCTCAATCATCACTTAAAAAAGTTCTGCTCAAGGACATATCATCCACAAGCATGGAAAGTAGATGCCCTCTCATTCAACTGGAGCTCCCTAATAATTTATGCATTTCCACCCCTGCCACTGATGACCACAGTGTTATTAAAGATCAAGGCAGAGCAACCGAAGGGGATCCTAATAGCTCCAGACTGGCCAAGACAACACTGGTACCCACTACTATGGAGCATATGTCACAACAAAACGTGGGCCCTTCCACAATGGCCCCAACTTTTGACTCAACACAACTTCAGGACTGTTCATCCCAGCATACAGACTCTACAGTTGGGAAATCCCATAAATAACCTCAATTTACCTCTCTCCAAGGAAGTTCAGCGGATACTAACAGAAGCCCGCAGACCATCCACCAGAAAGGCTTACTCAGCCAAATGGAAAAGATTCAGCATTTGGAATACCAACAAGGGTCATGATGCATCACTTTTGAGCATCCCTCTCATTTTGGAATACTTGGCAGATATGTTACATAACGGACTCTCATACTCTTCCATAAAAATACATGCTTCAGCTATCTCAGCTAGATACAACACTGACCCACCTGTGTTTTCACATCCTTTGCTAAGGCAATGTCTTAGAGGAATCAAGAATATAAAGCCCCCAAGAAAGGCACCAGTACCAGCTTAGGACCTCAATTTTGTCCTAGAAAAATTGACTTTACCTCCCTTCGAGCCAGCAGCTTCTGTGGAGTTGCAATTTCTTTCCTGGAAGACAGCTTTCCTGCTGGCCATAACCTCAGCAAGAAGGGTTTTGGAATTACAGGCCTTAATGGCAATACCACCGTTCATAACTTTTCACAGAGACAGGGTCTCCCTATGAACCAACCCTACTTTTCTGCCAAAAGTGGTATCCAGGGTTTCTTTAAATCAAGCAATTCACCTGCCTACTTTCTTTCCCAATCCTGAGAACAAAGGGGAAAGACTGTTACATACCTTGGACATACACAGACATCTTCGCTACTACCTAGACAGAACCAAGACCAGTAGGAAGTCTGATCAGCTTTTTGTAGCTTACGCCCCTGGAATACAAGGAAAAGCAATTTCCAAACAGACAATTTCAAAATGGATTGGACATTGCATCAGATTCTGTTATTCCTTCCATGGAAAGAGTGTGCCAGCCAATGTCAGACCACACTCCATCAGAGCTACAGCCACCTCTACAGCTTTAAGAGGGGTGCCTACAAAAGACATTCCAGAAGCTGCTACATGGAGCTCCGTGCATACATTTTCCAAACAGTACAACCTCCCTTTATATTCCAGATCCAGAGCAGGCTTTGCTTCAGCAGTCCTGCAGGGATTGATAGCTACACCATCCTTTTCCTAGAGCATACCACCTCCCCCAGCTAAGCTATGATATTCAACCCATATGTTATGACTGCAGTTGCATTCTTGAAGGACATAGTACAGTTTTGTACCTACCATAAATGTAGATGTCAGATAGATATGCAACTGCAGTCGGGTTTTCCCTCCTTCCCCTCTATGCCTTGGGTCCACTCCGATCCCTATTATCCTCTTCTGGGGATATCTGTTATGGTGTATCTGTTTATTGCTTATTTATTGTCTGGAAACCTATCTTTGTCTTCCAATTTGATTACAACCTTCATTGGAGGGCACCTGGCATCTGGGGCAAGAAACACTGAAGAAGATGGCGTCGGCTGATGCTTATATACTCCAGCCACTCTGACGTCAGAGAGAAATGCGACATCAGCTGATGTCGGACCCAGACTTTGGAATCCGGCCGACCGGATTTTTTTTTTTTTTTTTTTTTTTTTAAGAATCCCACTGTTGATCCAGAGACCATTTCCCAGGGGCCTAAAGTTATTAAGGCTACTACAGCCAAAAACCCTACCTCTTCTGACAGGAATTCTAGAGCTTTAGACAGATTGGGTAAGAAGGTATATACCTCTGCAACTCTTGCCATAAGGGCTTTAAGTTGCCAGTTTCACATGTTGAAGTACCAGCAGCATATTATGGAACTAATTAAATGAAAATGTTGATGTTATGTGATCCTATCTCGCCTACATTCTGTACTGATGGGCTCGGAGCCGATCCCTCGGCTCCGACTCGGCACGCTATGCTATAGAGCGAGGCCTCTTATTGGCTGAGCTATTTGTTATCCCAGGATGCACCACCACTAATCCCCCAGATCTCGTTTGCCGCTTACAAGCTAAGACGTGGTCTCAACTTGGCTGGGCTAAGTACTAATTTATTTAGACTTTTCCTGTCAGGAATTTCCTAGTTTTCAACCCAAAAGCTGTTTTAACAGCTAATTTTGTGATACGAGTGTGTATTTGCTGATTCTGTTGAGAAAATTGTTATATTTATAAAGGGAAGGTTTCCATTTTAGTTAGAAGGGCCTTCCCCTTTTGCTTTTCTAGCATTATTTGTAGCGTTTATTAGTGGGTCAAGTACCCGTTTTAGTTAGAGGGTCTTGACCCTCTCTTTCTGTGTTTTTTCTTGTGCACTTGTTTGTGTAAAAAAAAAAAAAAACTTTATATTTTGAATTTTTACTTGTTATTTAGATAACTGTGTTCTATAAGTCATGTCCAAAGAACATAAACCCTCCGGGTTTAAAAAATGCACGAGGTGTGGTTTTAAGATGTCCATAACGGACGACCACTCCTCGTGCGTTTACTGTTTAGGCGCCAAGCACCTACAAGAATCATGTAGTGTGTGTCACGCCTTCTCATCAAGAGTCCTCCAGGAGAGGAAAAACAAATTAATCCTTAAGGGATTAATCAAACCATCCTTCGAGGAGGCTTTATCTTCGTCTCCCTCTCCTTCAAAAAAGAAGAAAGCGTCGGCTCCGACAAGTCTGTCGGAACCGACTGCTAAAAAACCTAGGCAGACTTCTCCATTGGCTCCACGGACTTTGGAGCCGAGGGCGGAACGGTCTGCCTCGATGCCTCCAGCCTCGACCCCTCTGGTTTCGGAGCCGAGGACTGGGGCATCGAGAGGCAGGTCACCTTCATCGGCTCCACTGATATTGGAGCCGATAAGGGTTACCGGCTCAGACTCTTCCCCTTCGGAGCCGAAGTCCTTATCGGCACCGAGGGAAATTGCCTTGAGATCTCCCTCGGAGCTGATAGTGGTAGAATCCATTCAGAGCCGGTCCCCTAGTCCTTTGGAGCCGATGGAGAAATCGGTTCGGACCCGATTGGTATGCTCCAGATCATCCAAGATGTCTGATTCGGACATCGACAGGGTGCTCCTAAGACTCTTCCAGTCTCCGGTGTTCCAAAAGTTAGTTTCGGCTCCAGCCCATTCGGCTTCGGAGCCGATGGGCCCACCTCCCTACTATGGTTCCTCCTCCAACAGCCTCGGCACCGTTGGAGCCGGTGGAGGTTTTAGGGTCGGGCCCGACCCTTACTCCAACTCCGGCTCTTGGGTCGGAGTTCAGTACACGGACTTCCTCCGTCGGCCCTGGGGGGATGCTTCGGGATTGATGTTTTCTGTCCCAAGTCTCCCTCTTGGTGCGTCGGCGGCAGGAGTGCCGTCCACTGTCGTGGCCATGGAGGTGGGACCCTCCCAGGATTCTGGTGGTCCCGCCTTCAGGGCTATGAGGAGTGCGTTAGCCAAATCTTCTTTGGCTACCTCCAAGGTCTCCCCAGCTCCTTCCCTGCATACCAAGACTGGGTCTTTGGCAGTCCCCCTGTCCTTAGACAGCGGAGCCCCAGGGCCTGAGGTTACCCCCACTGGGGTTTCCCCCCCCTCCTGGAGGTCCTTCTGAAGCCTCTTCGGAAGAACCCCCCAGGAAAAGATCGTGCAAGAGGAAGCACGTTGACTCCCCTGATGAGTCTCTTACATCAGACACTGATCTCGATGATGCAGAGGGGTCCCCTAAGTCGTCCTCGGATGATGTCTCCTTTGCAGACATCCTGGAAGCCCTTAAACAACGAGGCGGCTGGCAGTCCAAACCTCCTTCTGCTGATGAGTCGGTGTTCCTTAAGGCCTTCGGGGCTCAGCCCTCCGCCTCCTGGGTGTCTCCGCCCTTCGATGAGCTCTTGGATTTGATCTGTCGAAGGGCGTGGGAACACCCAGACTCTGTGGAACCAGTGCCTGCTTGTCCGAATAAGTTCCTCTCGGCACCCCCCGAAAAAGAGTTTCTAACTAAAGGTGTGGCTGTAGATGCTTTGGTGGTGGCATCTGCTACCCAGCAAGATGTAGCAGAGGCTTCGACGTCCGTCCATCCTCCTAATAAGGAGTCTAGGAGCATGGATCGGTATGGAAAGCGCACCCTAAGTTCAGCGGCCTTTACATTAAGGTCCTTGAACTACCTTATGCACTTTACTAGATTTCAGAGGGATCTGATTAAAGAACTATCCGATACCCTCTTGGGTAACCTGCCTGAGGAGCTGGCCCAGACAGTTGGCTCTCAGTTGGCTACATTGTCGTCCATTTCAAACTCGTCCATGAGGCTCATTTCTTATGCGGCCGAAGGGGCGAGTAGAGCGGCGGGTACAGGCATTGCTCTACGGAGACCAGCCTGGCTCCGCCTGTGTCATTTCGTGGAGGCCTTTAAGTCTTCCTTTGCCGACGCCCCCTTTGATGGGTCCTCCCTGTTTGGACCCAAGGTAAAGGACACACTGACCCGCTGCGAACAGGAGGGTAAGACTCTGACTGCCGTAGGGGCACGATTTTCCACTCCCTTTCGGCCTTATCCCAAGGCTAAAAGAGGAGGGAAAATGTGGTTCCGTAGATCTCAGAAGCCTTACCCCTCTCAGCAGGAGGATCCCCCTTCCAGAGGCAGGGGAGGGGGAAATTCTTCCGGAAGACGCCGTCCCAGAGGCGGCAGAGGCCCTCGCAACACTGGAGACCGCCAGTCCTTTCGTGGCTCTCCAGCCTTTCACAGTCCCTGAGGGATTGCCCGACTGTGCAGCTCCGGAGCCAGTCGGGGGTCGTTTCTCGAAGCACCTAAAAGCCTGGGAAGGTATCACTCAGGACCGATGGGTGCTTTGAATTATCGCCGGAGGTTACACCATCCTCTTCTCTCATTCTCCACCTCAGTCCAAAAAAATCCCGGACCCGCCACCCAGTCAATGGGATACTGCAGCCTCAGAAGTTTCAAAGCTGCTGCAAAAAGGAGTCATCCAACTGGTCCCCGCAGACCAGATCGGATTAGGGACTTACTCAAGATTCTTTTTGGTGCCAAAAAAGACCGGGGACTTGAGACCCATTTTAGACCTCAGCATTCTAAACCGTTCAGTCAGAAAGTCCAAGTTCCGAATGGTCACCCTACAAACCATTCTCCCATTGCTGGAGAGAGGTGTTTGGATGTGCTCCATAGATCTCAAGGACGCTTATTACCATATCATGGTACATCAAGCGTCCAGGAGACATCTGCGCTTCAGCCTAGGAGGCAGTCATTTTCAGTTCCGCTGCCCTTTGGTCTCACCACAGCCCCAGGGTGTTCACCAAGTGCTTGGCAGTCGTGACTGCTCACCTGAGAAGTCTAGGATTCCAGGTGTTTCCGTATCTAGACGACTGGCTCCTAACTGCCACCTCCAAGCATGTACTACTGCGGAGCCTACAAGCCACTATATCACTGGGCAGTTCCCTTGGAATCACCTTCAATTGGCCAAAGTCTGTGTTGCTGCCATCTCAACGAATAAGATTCATAGGGGTAGAGATAGACTCAAACCGAATGCGGGTCTATCTACCTACAGACAGAATACAAACCATACAGACTCAAGTTCGAGCCTTACTTCCCATGTCCAAAGCCCCAGCCAGAATGGTCCTGCAGCTATTGGGATCCATGTCCACCACGGTTCTTCTAGTCCCCTTGGCAAGATTGCACATGAGAATTCTCCAGTGGCTTCTTTCAGCTCAGTGGTCCTTTCAGGAACTCCCTCTCAGTCACCTCATATGGATCACGGAAACATGCAAAAGGGACCTTCGCTGGTGGCTAGTGCCCTCCAATTTGGATCAAGGACGACCCTTTGTTCCACCTCCTCCTGCGGCCACTTTGACCACGGATGCCTCCCAGATGGGGTGGGGGGGGCATTCCCTGGGCAGGTCAGTCCAAGGCAAATGGCAGCCGGAAGAGACCCTACTTCATATCAACATCCTAGAAATGAGGGCAGTACTTCTGTCCCTTCAAGTCCTTCACGATTATCTCCCTCAGGGCGTAATTGCCGTTCCCTCAGACAACATGTCAGTAGTCTGGTACCTGAACAAACAGGGAGGGACCTATCCTCTTTGCAGAGAGGCCATGAGAGTCTGGGAATGGGCAGTCTCGACCAAACGCTTTCTAGTGGCTACTCATATCCCGGGCAAGTCCAATGTGATAGCCGACAGACTGAGCAGAACCAGCCTCTCTCCTCACGAATGGTCTCTGAACATGACAGTTGCAAGTCAGATCTTCAACAAATGGGGAGTTCCGTGTTGCGACCTCTTCGCGACTCCTCTAAATGCGAAGTGCAAAGAATTCTTCTCTCTAACCCCGGCTCCGGGGAAGAGCCCCATGGACGCACTAGCCCGTCCTTGGCCTACCGGCTTGCTTTATGCCTTCCCTCCAGTTCCTCTCCTTCCCAGGGTGATCCAAAAGGCACCTCTCTTGGGGAGCAAAATGATCTTAGTTGCTCCTTACTGGCCTCGTCAAGTATGGTTTCCCTATCTTCGGAAATATGCTCTGGAAGGTCCATGGTTCCTGGATCAGATCCCAGACCTTTTGGTTCATCAGTCGGGACTGTTCCACCAGTCCCTGCACACCTTAAAATTGACGGCTTGGCTCCTCCTCTTCCGACTATAGTCAGGAGTCATACATTGGATCCAGAGGTTGTACACATTATCTTCGGCCCATAAGTCTGCTACAAAGAAACTGTATTCTAGCAAATGGAAAAGATTTGCTATTTGGGCTCAACTCCGGGGCCTGGACCCCATCTCTAGTCCTGTGGCAGAAGTACTAAAATGTTTAACTTCTCTTTTCAGTCAAGGCTCTTCAGTCTCTACCATCCAGGTCCAATTGGCAGCGATTTCCAATTTTCACGAATCCATAAACCCACCTTTAATGAGCAACAGATTGTGTAAGACCTTCTTGAAAGGTGCTGCTCTGTTAAGACCTCCGATTTCTCATCCTGCACCTCCTTGGGATCTCGATGTGGTGTTACGCGCCTTAACTTCCTCCCCCTTTGAACCGGCGGCTACATGTGATCTAAAGTTTCTATCATGGAAGACTGCTTTTCTGGTGGTGATTACTTCTGCCAGAAGAGTTTCAGAGCTTCAAGCTTTGTCAGTAAAACCCCCGTACTTGGTTTTTCACAAAGACAGAGTATCTCTCAGGCCAAATCCTTCCTTTGTCCGTAAAGTTTGTTCCAGTTTCTGCTTACAACAATCATTAGAACTTCCAGTCTTTTTTCCAAAATATTCTAACAAAGCGGAATTCATATTCCACACACTAGATGTCCACAGGCAGTTGCGTTTTTATTTAGACAGGACCAAACAAACAAAGAAAACAGATCAGTTGTTTGTATCCTTTGCAGACAATAAATTGGGCAAAGCTGTCACAAAGGTCACTATTGCCAAATGGATCAGGGACTGTATTACTCAAGCTTATTCTTATTCTAACAAAGAGCTTACCACCTCTGTCAAAGCTCATTCTACAAGGGCTATGGCTACTTCGATAGCATTTCATTCTAAGCTTGCCATTAGTGACATTTGTGCTGCGGCTACATGGTCTTCCCCGCACACTTTCATTTCCCACTACAAATTGGATGTGGCATCTAGAGGACGAGCTTCATTTGGTTCCACAGTGCTCAGGAGTGTTTTCCAATGAGCCACCCAGGATTTAGGTGCTAGGGACGCTGTCCCATCAGTACAGAATGTAGGCGAGATAGGATCACATAACATCTTTTAGTTATGTACGTACCATAACTTTAGATGTTTGGGATCCATCTCGCCTACATTCCTAATAACCCACCCTCCTTCCTCCTTCCCCCTTCCTTGGAGATCAGAGAATATCAGAAGGTCCGAATCCTGTTGTTTCATCTTGCAACATCTAACAATGTTATATAAACAAGTTGTGCATGAATGCGGACAAACAAGATCTGGGGGATTAGTGGTGGTGCATCCTGGGATAACAAATAGCTCAGCCAATAAGAGGCCTCGCTCTATAGCATAGTGTACCGAGTCGGAGCCGAGGGATCGGCTCTGAGCCCATCAGTACAGAATGTAGGCGAGATGGATCCCAAACATCTAAAGTTATGGTAAGTACATAACTAAAAGTTTCAGATTGTGCAGAGAATAAAGATTCACAAGAGTTAAGGCATTCTGCAAACCAAGTTCGTAAACATACTTTGCAGTGTGGCTTTCATGCCCTAGAAGCATCTTGCAGGGCTGTTGTCACTGGGTCTGTACTGAGAAGGCTTGCTTGGCTGAAGGAACAAATCTTGCCAGACCATGTCAAAGCAAAATTACTAGATGCTCCATTAAATCATGAACTTTTGTTTGGCACAAAAGCCGAAGAAGTTCTTAAAAAGGAGGAGGAAAAAGCCAAATATATGCAAACTGTTAAATATTTCTTACAGGTACAGCCACCTAGATTCATTAGGCATTGGCCTTCTAAAACTGGTCCTTTCCAGACCCTCTCAGGCCTTCTCAGTCTAAGCCCAGGGGCAGCAAACCACCAAGTCTACAGTCTCAGGGTATGCAGACATCTAAGCAATGGGGTACTCCCACCTCAAAAACAGGGAGTGGTAAGCCACCCCCTTATGGAAAAAGTTCAAAATGATTTGTCTGGAAAACTCACCCTGCATGCAAAAAATGGTACGTCCATTACCCAGGACCAATGGGGTCTAAGCATTGTATCCCAGAGATGCAGATTCTATTTCCTCTCACTGCCAGCCCCAAGTGAGTTGCCAGACCTTCCTTTGAACCAGTGGGTAGAGGCTCAAAAGCACATACTTGCTCTTCTCAGTATCAGGGTTATTCAACCTGTTCCACTAGAGCAAAGGGGACAGGGTTTCTATTCCAGACTGTTCTTGGTGCCCAGAAAAGAGAGCTCATGGCACCCTATCCTGGATCTGTCCATTCTCAACACCTCCCTAGTGGTCCCAAAGTTTAAAATGCTTACACTACTACAGCTTCTTCCTGTGCTAGCCAAGGACTCCTGGCTAGTCACCCTAGACTTAAAAGAAGCTTATCTGCACATCCCCATAGGAGAATCTTGCAGGAAAAAATCTACGTTTTGGGGCAGGATCTATGCACCATCAGTTCTCTGCACTTCCCTTTGGCTTATCTACTGCGCCCAGGGTATTCACAAAGTGCCTGCCTCCAACCATTACATACTGCAGGCAGAGAAATATTCAGATTTACCCATACCTGGACTATTGCCTAATTCAGGCGGAAAGTCAGGAATTGCTGCTTCAGCACCTGGCATTTGTAAAAAGACTTCTAACTTCTCTGGAGTAAACCATCAACGAAAAGAAATCGCATCTGGTCCCCAGCCAACAGAGTATTCCTGGGCGTATGCTTGAACACAGCTTCCCAGATGGCATTTCTTAATCCAGAAAAGCAGGTTTATTTGACAAACCACTTCAAACTAATGGCCAAAAGACCCAGCTATCTGCAATGAAAAATACTGCAAGCCCTAGGATTCATGGCCTAATGCATTCTACTAATTCCATATGCAAGACTGCATATGAGGAAACTTCAGTGGTATTTAAAAAGTCTCTGGTGTCAACACTCTCAGGACTTTGAAACACTGATTCCTATCATTCCTTCTCAAAGGGTGGGGTTCATTTGGTGGGCAGAGGCTTGCAACCACAACAAGGGACTTCCTTTCACTCAACCCCTCGCTGCCCAAAACCTGACAACAGGCACATCAGTCTATGCATGGGGGGGCTCACATGGCAGACTAATGCATTCAAGGCAAATGGAGCCCAAGACAAATTCACCTGCACATCAGTCAAAAAGAAATGTCAGCTGTACAGAATGCTCTCACAGCCTTCAAATACCTTATCCTTCCAGGACAACTCTTGATAAAGACAACACCACAGTTCTGTGGTACGTAAACAAGCAGGGGGGAACTCATTCCTACCCCCTCTGCGGGTTAGCCATGGCCCTGTGGAACACAGCCTTGAGCAACCAAGTGCACCTGCAAGCTCAATTCCTGCCAGGCAAACAAAATTCATTGGCAGACAGCATAAGCAGATATCTACTGGACCCATATGAGTTGAAACTGGAACCCAACTCATTCAAACTTCTACTCAACAGGTGGGGAATACCAGAGCTGGACCTCTTTGCCTCCCTATAACCATCAGTTGAGTAAATTTTGCACCAGAAATCGCTACAAACAAGCATGGTGAGTGGATGCCCTATCCTTTACATGGGAAACCTCTCAATTTATGCCTTTCCCCCTCTGCCCCTCCTCTCAAAAGTACTACTTAAGATCAAGTAGGACAAACCAAGGACAATCCTTATTGCACCAGACTGGCCACGATAATACTGGTACCCACTCCTACACAGTCTGACAGCAGTGCCACCCTGGCGCCTACATCAGATCCGCTCCCTGCTGTCCCAGCAGGAGGGACAGATTTTGCATCTTCAGCTGCAAACTTTGAACCTTGCAGCGTGGCTTATTCCCTGAACACACCACCAGCAACTCTCGGCAAACAGGTGCTGGACACTAGAAGGCCTAGTACTAGGAAATCCTATTCAGAAAAATGGAAAATATACTGTTCTTGGAGCCAGTCTCTAGGAAAGGACACTACCATGCCCTCCTTGCCTCTAATTCTAGATTACCTAGCAGAGCTGCTCCACAAAGGCCCTTCCTTCTCATCAATTAAGATTCGGGCCTCTGCCTTCTCAGCTCTTTACAAATACAGAGCCACTTCTTTTCTCACCCTCCAGTCCAACAGTTCCTGAGAGGAGCAAACTATTTAAGACCCTCTAGGAGAGCTTCCACCCCTGCCTGGGACCTTCTCTTTGTACTAGAGAAGCTCACGCTTCCCCCTTGTGAACCTACTGCTACAGCAGAGTTAAATTTCCGCTCTTGGAACACAGCCTTACTTCCAGCCATTACTTCAGCAAGAAGAGTGTCTCAACTACAGGCGCTAGTGGCTGTGGAACCCTTCCTTATTTTCCAGGCTGACAGGGTCTCCATCAGGACTAAACCATCATTTATGCCCAAGGTGGTATCCAGTGTGGTTTTAAACCAATCCATCCATTTACCAATCTTTTTCCCTAATCCTCAGAATAAAGGGGAGAGGATCCTGCACTCCTTCAGTGCACAGAGACAGCTCAAGTTCTACCTTGACAAGACTAAGCCTTTCAAACAATCTGACCAGCTGCTAGTCAGCTTTGCTACAGGGGCAGAGGGCAAGGCCATTTCAAAGCAAACCATTTCCAAATGGATAGCGTTCTACATCCATTTCTGCTACGAACACCATGGAAAACCTACCCCACAGGGGTTCAGAACTCATTCCATTAGGGCTACCTCAACTTCTACAGCATTTCTCAGGGGAGTACCTACCAGGGACATCCTGGAAGTTGCAACCTGGAGTTATGTACACACCTTCACCAAGCATTACCACTTACCACACTTTTCTAAATCCAGAGCAGTCTTGCAAGGCTTGCTAGCCAGCCCTAATACTTCTTGACTGCCTACACCCTTACTCAGCTTTGGAAATCAACCCAAGTGTGATGACTGCAACAGTGAAACACTAAGAACATAGTACAGTTGTGTACACTTACCATAAATGTTGATGTTCGAGTGTATTCACTGGTGCAGTCTTGGTTACCCTCCCTCCAGTCCCCTGACGTTTCTAGACTTTCTCCCTATCCTCTTTTTAGCCATATCTTATGGCCATGGTATTTAATTTTTACTGGGTGTTCCACACCATGTAATGGCTTCCTATTTTGGGGGCAGCTGACATCTGGATCCGAAAAACTGATGTAATGGCATCTGCTGCCTGTTTTGTACCCCTGACGTCCTGATGTCATGGAAGAGGTGACAGCATCTGCCACAGAAATCCCAAGACTCTGGTTTTCTGGCTGACTGAGGGCTACCAACAGGCAGATAACCCAAGTGTGGTGACTGCAACAGTGAATACACTCTAAAATCTACATTTATGATAAGTGTACACAACTGTACTTTAGTGTTGGGAGGTGAGAGGAGAGGGTTGTCTGTGTACATTAGACAGTTGCCACACACACTCAGACAAGTGCACCAGGTTAACAGGAGAAAGTTTATTCCCTTGCAGGATAGTTTGAGCCATGCAGTTCATGGCATCCACTATCCCTGTGACTCCATTTATCAGACTGCATATGAGGAAGTTCCAGTGGTATCTGATGACAATTTCAGATTCCTCTCTTGCCTTTCATAAAGAAGGAATTTCTTTAGTGGGTCAACCAGATATCCCTAAATCCAGGCCTTCTGTTTCTGGTTCCTCTTGCCACTCAGGAGCTGTATACAGATGCTTCAGAACTAGCCCTGGGGGGGGGGGGTTGCTTTTTCCAACATTTTCAGGGTCCAAAGAGTTGTCTCCAAAGGAGTAAACACACCAGTGCTCAGGGAAGTGGTGATGTTGATTTTTGGCTCTTCAGTCCCTGCATTACCTTTGGTCTACAGGACCCCTTAAGAGTATTTATGGACAGCACACTGTGTGCCACAACACTACTGTTATGTGGTACATAAGCAAGGGGGACAAAGTCTTTATCGCCTTTGCATGCTAACCCCAATAGCATGGGACTCGACCATTCAATACTAGTTGATTCTTCAGGCAGTATTCCATCAGAACAGAATGTAGAGGCGGATCCAGTGCAAATCCTTCTCAGTGAATATTGCATAGGAATGTTTTCCTGGACATGGTTCATTAATTGGGTGCACTTCAGGTGGGTTTTTTTGCTTCCCATCAGAACAGACAACTCAGCAAGTTCTGTTCCAAACTACCAAATCCTCTGTCTTGAAAACTGAATACAGTGTCTTTCTGTTTAAGGGAGATGTTCCTGTATGCATTTCCCCCAATTCTTCTATTGCCAAAGGTCCTTCACAAGGTTATGTTGGACATGTCCAGAATATTGTTAACTTCCTTTTGGTTTACACTTCAGTGGATGTTCTTCGTGTTTCACTGTTGCAGTCATTACATTTAGGTAATCTGCTGGCAGGTTGCCCTCAGTCGGCCTGATTAACAAAGTCTTGGGTCCTGCGTCGGTTGCTGTCCCTTCTTCCATGATGTCAGGTCGTCAGGGGTATAAAACATGCAGCCGACACCATTTTCATCAGTCTTTCTTGCCATGCCCGATGCAGTTCGCAAGTGCTGGTCGGCCGACTCCTGAAATTTTCGATGTTCTTCATCTCACATTGCTGCAGTCATAACCTGTGGGTAGTCCGCTGTCCTCGGTCGGCCCGAATACCAAAGTATTAGGCTGGCATCGGTCATGGGCGCTCAGATCTGACGTCAGTGCGTCATGGTATTAAAGCGCATGACCGACGTCATATCCTCAGTCTTTTTTGCCGCATGGTCCGAAGCAGAAGCAGCGTTTGCAAGTGCCGTTCGGCGTTCTGAAATTTTCGTATTCTGAGTTTCAGACCGAAACCAAGTTGGGCTAAGTACCCCGTTGGGGAATATTTTTGTTTTTTCTTGCCTCAGTTAATTCCGGATGTCAGAAAAAGTGAATAATTGTATTTCTTGTGGGAAACAGATACCGCATAGGGATTACCACTCTCTCTGTATTCCTTGTTTGGGGCCTGAGCACGACGTAGTCGGTTGTCGCTTTGTGCTAGGTTTAATAAGCGCACCATTAAACGTAGGTTAGATTGCGCTAGGCTTGTCTTCGGTAAGCGGTGTAATTACAATATGCCGTCTGATCCTCCGACGCCCGCTACCGCTAAGAAGCGCAAGGAAAAATCGTTAAGGTCCAAGCAGGATGAGTCGTCCGTTCCAGACGCCGGTTCTTTGGAAACTACGGTGGAATCTGTAGATCCAGCCGAGGTTTCAGCTGAGTCTCAGGGGGAGACGTTAATTTTGCAGGATGTGGCCTCTCAGGAGTCGGGTCAGGCTGAGGGGGCCTCTCAGGTTGCTGTACTCCCTTCTTTGCCTAAGGTGGTTAGACCTTCTCCTTCTGTCTCTAAGGTACCTTCTAAGGGCAGGCCTGGTTTGTCTTCCTCAGGTGTCAGTCCTAGTTCTGCAGGTTCTGTGCCTAAAAAACACATGCTTAAAATGGCAGAAGATTTAATTTCCTTAATCAGGGGTTCTATGCCCCCTCCAGATAAGAGGCCTAGAACGTGGAGTTCCCCTGCACAATCTACAGGTGAGGGCAGGGGCCAGTCCTTTCGTAAACAGGCCCAATGACCTGCATCTTCAGCTGCCAGATCCCGCCTGTCTGGCAGCTCCTTTGGGAGGAAAGTTGGCACTCTTCAAGCAAAACTGGCTTTTAGTCACTCAGGACAAATGGGTGTTGGACATTATAGACCGAGGCTACAAGTTTTATTTCCACACATTGCCCCCTTTCAAGGGCATGCCAGACGTTCCTCCTCAGCAAAGGGTAGAGGCTCACAAACAGATTTCTTTACTTCTTCAAATGGGGGCTATACAGCAGGTCCCTCTGTCAGAAGTGGGCCTAGGATTTTATTCTCGCCTGTTTCTTGTACCAAAGAAAGGAAACACTTGGAGGCCAATTTTGGATTTATCTATCCTCAACACATACCTGGACATTCCAAAATTCAAAATGTTGACGTTGCAACAACTTCTGCCTCTGTTGGGCAAAGATCACTGGATGGTAACTCTGGATCTCAAAGAGGCTTATCTTCATGTTCCTATCAGGCCCAGTTGCAGGAGATTCCTGCGTTTTCGGGCTGGGACTTTACATTATCAATTATCTGCATTGCCCTTTGGCTTATCTACTGCGCCCAGGGTGTTCACAAAGGTTCTGGCTCCGGTGATAGCCTTCTTAAGGTTAAGAGGAATACAAATTTATCCTTATTTGGACAATTGCCTGATTCTTGCTCAAGACAAAAACAAGCTTCTTCACCATCTACAGTATGTTATGGCAGTGTTAAGGTGCCTAGGGTATTCTGTGAACGAAACAAAGTCCAGTCTAGTACCCTCTCAGGAAATGTGCTTTCTGGGTGTGAGACTGAATACAGCTTCCCAGATGGCTTTTTTGACCCTGGACAAGCAAAGGAACCTTGCACTTTACTTCCAACAATTGTCTCTACGGTCCAGGCTGACTGCAAGGACAGTCCTTCAAGCCTTGGGGTTCATGGCATCTTGTATTCTGGTGCTTCCCAATGCCAAACTGCATATGAGGAAGCTACAATGGTATCTCAAAAATGTGTGGACACAACACTGCCACGATCTGGACACTGTCATTCAAATAATACCTTGCATTCAAAAGGAATTTTTGTGGTGGGCTCAGGAATGTCACCTAAACAAGGGACTCTCTGTGGCCCGACCAGAGGCGAGTCAGATCTTAACGACAGATGCCTCGGACAAGGCTTGAGGAGCACACCTCAATGGAAAATGGGTTCAAGACACGTGGCCTGCCAGACTTCAACATTTACATATCAACTTGAAGGAGATGCTAGCAGTCCAATTTGCATTGATGGCTTTCAGGGATTTACTTCACCCGGGACAAGTGTTGATTCAAACAGACAACACAACTGTCATGTGGTACATCAACAAGCAAGGGGGAACCCATTCGTACCCTCTTTGCAGGCAAGCTATGATTTTGTGGGAGACTGCTCTCAGTTTGCACCTCACTCTTCAGGCAAGGTTTCTGCCAGGAGCACAGAACTCCTTAGCAGATGTTTTGAGCAGACAGATGGTGGATCCCCACGAGTGGAAGTTGGATCCTCATGTATTTCGACAGTTGACAGTGATATGGGGGACTCCAGACATAGATCTGTTCGCTTCTCCACTAAATTTCCAGTTGCCAAAGTTTTGCATGAAGATGTTAGCTTGGAAAGTGGATGCTCTATCATTCAGTTGGAGCAATCTTCATGTCTATGCCTTTCCTCCTCTGCCTCTCCTTCCCAAGGTGCTCTTGAAGGTCAGACAAGACAAGCCCTCCATGATTCTAATAGCTCCAGATTGGCCTCGACGGCACTGGTACCCTCTGCTGAGGAGTTTAGTACGGGAGCCTACTTGGCCTTTGCCTTCAATTCCACACCTTTTGTCTCAGGCGAGCAATCATTTCCTCAATGTCAGGATTCAGTCCCTGCATCTAACAGCATGGCATATTCTGTTCTAGAACCTGGAGGGTCGCAGCTTCCTCAACAAGTTTTGAATGTTATTTTGGAGGCCAGAAGGCCTAGTACAAGGAAAGTTTATGCTGATAAATGGAGGAGATTTTTTATTTGGAGCAAAGCAAAGAGCTTTGATGTTTCCAGGCCTGATTTGAGTGTTTCTCTCCAATATCTTACATAATTATTAGACAAGGGTTTGTCCTTCTCCTCTGTAAAAGTTCATGCTGCAGCCATTTCTGCTCACTATGACTGTGACCCACCTTTATTCTCTCATCCTTTGCTTAAGCAATTCCTTAGAGGGGCAAAGAACATAAGACCCCCGCGTAGAGCTCCTACTCCTTCCTGGGATCTCAATTTTGTGTTGGAAAAACTTACTTTACCTCCTTTTGAACCTGCAGCTACGTCTGAGTTAAAGTTTTTGTCTTGGAAGACTGCTTTTTTGTTGGCCATTATGTCTGCTAGAAGGGTATCTGAATTACAGGCTCTAATGGCAGTTGAACCCTTCCTGATTTTTCATAAGGATAGGGTATCTCTGCGTACTAACCCTACTTTTATGCCTAAAGTGGTTTCAAATGTGGCCTTGAACCAATCTATTCATTTGCCTACTTTTTATGCTGATCCCCAAAATAAAGGGGAGAAAATTTTGCACACTTTGGATATTCACAGGCAGTTGCGTTATTATTTGAGCAGGACTAAAAGGTTCAGACAGCAGTTGTTTGTCTCTTTTGCTTTGGGCTCTCAGGGGAAACCTGTTTCAAAATAAACTATTTCTAAGTGGATTGGCCATTGTATTGCCTTTTGTTATTCTCATCATGGTAAGGAGATTCCGGCTGGAATCAGACCTCATTCCACTAGGGCTACTGCCACTTCTACTGCTTTTTTAAGGGGTGTAGCTACTAAAGATATTTTGGAAGCAGCTACTTGGAGTTCAGTGCACACTTTTTCTAAACATTACCATCTCCCTCTTTATTCCAAATCTAGGGCTGGATTTGCCACTGCAGTCTTACAGGGCATATTAGCAGCTCCCAGTGCTTTATGATTTTGCCAACCTCCCTTTACCTTTGCTTTGGGATTCTACCCACAGGTTATGACTGCAGCAATGTGAGATGAAGAACATAGTACAGTTTTGTACCTACCATAAATGTAGATGTTCGAAGATCCACATTGCTGCAGTCCAATTTACCCTCCCTCCTTCCCCTCTGTAGTTTGGAGTGGTTGTATGGTTTGGGTTATAGATGTTGTTTGTACATGGGTTTTGGAGGTTTTTCTATTTTGGGCTGTGGCCTTTCTTTTTAGGGCCTTCTGACATCTGGGGCAAGAAAAGACTGAGGATATGACGTCGGTCATGCGCTTTAATACCATGACGCACTGACGTCAGATCTGAGCGCCCATGACCGACGCCAGCCTAATACTTTGGTATTCGGGCCGACCGAGGACAGCGGACTACCCACAGGTTATGACTGCAGCAATGTGGATCTTCGAACATCTACATTTATGGTAGGTACAAAACTGTACTTTTTCGAGTTTCAGAAGTGAAAATTACAAAGTACCCCGTTGGATAACTTTCTTGCTCCTTACCGATGTCAGTAAAAGTTAATAATTGCATTACTTGTGGGAAGCAAATACCTCAAAAGGATTTTCATTTGTACTGTATGCCTTGCCCTAGGCCTTGACCACAACGTGCCTTGCTGTTGGTTTTGTGCTAAATTTAATCAACGCACTATTAAACGTCAGTATATTTTTGCTTCTGAATATATTGGCTCAAGATTTAACTATCCAGAAATGTCGTCAGTTAGCAATCAGACTACCGGAATACCTAAAAAAACACAAAAAAAGAGACAGACCGTCGAGGTCCAAAACCAACTAAGCTTCTCCTAAGCCAGTCGCTGGTACTCAGTGAGGCACTTTCGTAGCCCCTGATACCCACTACTTTTGATTTGCAGGCCTCTACTGAGACCCATTCGGAGTCTGGTATACTGCAAGACACTTAAGTATTGAACACGCAGATGTCTCTGCCTTAAATGGGTCCGGAGCCGCTGAGCAGGCACCAGCTTCTGAGGATGTTTTCAGGCCTAAAGATTTGTATATTAAAGACGCCATCTTCAAAATTAATGCCAAAATCTATTTCTGTTTCTAAAAAAACGATGCTTGGGCCATGTGTTCAGGCCCCAATGCCTAAAAGCAAATGATCAAAATGGCTGGGGATTTAATTACTTTGATCAGGGGTACTCATCCCCCTCCTGCAAAGAGGCCTAGGCAAGGCACTGACTATGAATCCTCAGATCAGGTTTCTATTTCTTCTGATCAGGAATTTATCTATTCCACCTTATGAGGACTCTCGTGCAGAAGATTCCATCCCTTCTGCTTCTCCTCCTAAGGATTTTTCTTTTGGAGAAACTTTGCATACCTTAAGGGAACACTTTCACTGGGAGAGTCAGGATTTCTCAGAATCTAAAAAGAGGCTTAGGGATTTCCTTCTTCCTCAGCATAGGCCTTTGGCTATACCTCCTGTTCTCGACATTGTTGATGTTTTCTCAGAATCCAGCATGGTTCCTGATTCCCTGCCTCCAGCTCCTAGTAAGCCAGACAGGTATTACAGGGTTCCTGACTCCCACAAATTCCTCTTTAAAAACCCTACTGCTGACCCTGAAACCATTTCTCAGGATTCCAAGGGCGTTAAGGCTTCTACTGCTAAAAATCATTCCCCTTCTGATAGAGATTCCAGGGTGCTGGATAGATGTGGTAAGAAGGTTTACACGTCTGCAACGTTGGCAATCAGGGCTTTAAACTGTCAATTTCATATGCTTAAATAGCATGTCATGGGCTTACTTAAACAGAAAATTATGTTGATTTCTGACTGGAAAATAGAGTTGCAGGATTTATTGCATTCTGTTGAACAAGTTGGAAAACATACTTTGCAATGTGGTTTTGATTCCTTGGAGGTCTCTTGTAACTGGATCTGTGATAAGAAGGCATGCTTGGCTCAAGGAGGAAAATCTGCCTGACCATGTTAAAGCAAAATTGTTGGATGCTCTTTTACAACAGCACAGTCTATTTGGTAATAAGGCAGAAGAAGTTTTGAAAAAGATGGAAGATAAAGCTAAATCTGTGCAAACTGTAAAATATTTCCTACAAGTGCAGCCACTCAGGTTCAGTAGGCACTGGTCCTTTCCAGTACCCACCAGAGCCACTCAGGTCAAACCCAGACATTCCAAAGGCTCCAGGTTTCAGTCATAAGGAATTTATAGAACAAAGCAATGGGGTGCCTCCACCTCCAAATATGGAAGTGTAAGGCACCTTCATACGGTAAACAGTCTAAATGACTTTCCACTGCAATCACCAAGCACTTATCTTTTGGCCGCCCCTTTAGGGGGAAAACTGGCACTTCATGAACAAAACTGACAACTGGATTACCCAGGACAAGTGAGGTTTAAATATAGTATCCCAGGGACACATTTCATTTCCACATGTTGCCAATCCCAAATGAATGGCCAGAACTGTCTCCAAATCAGTGGGCAGAGGCCCAGAAACAAGTTGTCCCTCATGAATATGGGGGCTGTTCAACCAGTACCAGAAAAGGGACAAGGTTTTTATTCAAGACTTTTCCTGGTACCCAGAAAAGACAAATCATGGCATCCAATTCTGGACTTATCCATTCTAAGTACATTTCTGGGCATTCCAAAATTCAAGATACTGACTCTACAACAGTTACTACCTATGCTAGGCAAGGACGCCTGGTTGGTAACTCTAGACTTAAGAGGCTTACCTGCATATCCCAATCAGGGAATCTTGCAGAAGATACCTCCACTTCAAAGCAGGATATTTGCATTACCAGTTCTCTGCACTGTCCTTTGGCTTATCTACTGCACCCAGGGTCTTCACAAAGTGCCTGGCACCAGTAATTGCATTTTGCAGACAAAGAAATATTCAAATGTATCCATACCTGGACGATTGTCTAATTCAGGCAGAAAACAGAGACACTCTTCTAAAACATCTGGCATTTGTAAAAAGACTTCTAACTTGTCTAGGGTACACCATAAACGAAAATAAATCACAACTGGTACCCTCTCAAATAATTACATTCCTGGGTGCAGGCTTGAATTACAACTGCCCATATGACTTGCCTTGCACCAGAAAAACAAATTCAATTGATGACTTACTTCAAACAGGTGGCCACAAAAACTCAGCTATCTGCAAGACAAATTCTACAGGCCTTGGGGTTCATGGCCTCCTGCATCCTAATAATTCCATATGCAAGACTGCATATGAGGAAACTTCAATGGTACCTAAAAAGCTTATGGAGTCAACATTGTCACAGTCTGGAAACAACGATTCCTTGCCTGCAACTAGAGTTCCTATTGTGGGCAGAGGCCTGCCACCAAAACAAAGGACTGTCATTCATTCCACCCCCTGCTGCCCAAACCCTGACTACAGACTCGTCAGATTATGCTTGGGGGGGGGGGGTGCATCTGGCAGGGAAATGCATTTAGGGCCAATGGAGCCCAAATCAAATGCACTTGCATATCAACAAGAAAGAAATCCTAGCTGTACAGAATACTCTGACAGCCTTCAAGGACTATCTTCATCCAGGACAACTACTGATAGACAGACAACACCACAGTCATGTGGTACATAAGCGGGGGGTACCCATTCCTACCCCCTTTGCAGACAAGCTATGGCATTGTGGAACACGGCCTTGACTTATCAAATACATCTTCAAGCTCAATTCCTGCTAGGAAAGCAAAATACACTGGCAGACTGGACCCACACGAATGAAAACTGGATCCACAAATCTTCAGCATGTTGACACGCAAATGGGGGAGCCCAGACATAGATCTTTTTGCCTCACCCCAAAACTATCAGTTGGACAAATTCTGCACAAGAATTCATCACAAAAAAGCTTGGAAAGTAGATGCTCTGACCTTCAGCTGGAAAAACCTATCAGTCTATGCCTTTCCTCCTCTGCCTCTGCTCTCCAAGGTCTTACTAAAAGTCAGACAGGAAAAAACAAAAATGACTGGCCTCGCCAACACTGGTACCCACTCCTACACAATATGTCGCACCTTCCTGCGTGGTACCTGCCTCTGACACCTTGCCTACTGTCTCAGCAGAACTATCAAATTCTGCACACTCTGCTCCAAATTCAGAATCTTGCAGCATGGCTAATCAACTAATTTCACCAGTTACATCTCTCAGCAAACCTGTGATGGATGTCCTTTTGGAGGCTAGAAGGCCTAGTACTAGAAAATCTTATGCAGAGAATGGAAAAGATTCTGTGCCTGGAGCCAAGCACAAGTAATAAGCACAGCAATGCCCAATCCTCAGATTCTGCAATATTTAACTGAGATGCCTCACAAGGGCCTATCTTTTTCTTCTATAGAAATTCATGCCTCTGCCATTTCAGCTCTTTACAACACAGAGCCCTCCCCTCTTTTCTCATCCTCTGCGAAAGCAGTACCTCAGAGGGGCCAAAAATTTAAGACCTCCCAGGAGAGCACCAACTCCTGCATGGGACCTCAATTTTGTTTTGGAAAAACTCACTCTACCTCATTTTGAGCCAGATGCTACTGCAGATTTAAAATTTCTCTCCTAGAAAACAGCTTTCCTTTTAGCAGTCACTTCAACTAGAAGGTTTTCAGAATTACAGCCTCTTATGGCAGTGGAGCATTTCATTATTTTTCATCCGGACAGGGTGGCGCTCGGGACCAATCCATCTTTCATGCCTAAGGGGGTATCCTGTGTGGCTCTTAATCAGACCATTCATCTGCCAACTTTCTTTCCCAATCCACAGAACAAGGGTGAGCGAACTCTGGATTCATTGGATGTACACGGACAACTTAGATTCTACTTAAACAGGACAAAACCTCTAAGAAAATCTGAGCAACTATTGGTGGCATTTGCTGCAGGGGCAGAGGGAAAACCTATTTCAAAGCAGACTATTTCTAAATGGATAAGCCATTGTATTAATTTCTATGTGCACCATGGTAAACCTATCCCCAAGGGGATCAGATCTCATTCCACCAGGGCTGCATCTACTTCTAAAGCCTTTCTCAGAGGGTTCCTACCAGAGACTTTCTAGAAGCTGCTACCTGGAGCTTAGTTCATACGTTCGCCAAACATTACCATTTACCTCTCCTCTAAATCTAGAGCTAGCTTTGCCACTGCTGTCCTGCAGGGCCTTATAGCTGCTCCTAATTCTGTATAATTCCATCCTCCCAACTATAGCTTTGGGATTCTACCCAAATGTAATGACTGCAACAGTGAATACACTCTAACATCTACATTTATGGTAAGTGTACACAACTGTACTTTTCCCATTTTGTTTCACCTGGCCAGGGGCAGTCATCACAAGTTACCCCACAGGATGGACCATCTGTTATATGAAAAGGGCTCTTTCATTTACCCCATTTTCATACCCTACAATTGACAGTGTATGATGGGGTATTTGATGCCTTTCTGACACCACATTTCCGAGGATGATCAGGTTTTACAGCAGGAAAAAACCCATTCATAGAAAATGTTAAGTTAGCTAAATGGTAGAAATTTTCTATTTGGTGTTACAGCAATGAACATCACCTTCTTTCTGTGGGATTCCTTCTGATGTTCTTTGTGTTTCACTGTTGCAGTCATCACATTTGGGTTATCTGGCTGCAGGTAGCCCTCAGCCGGCCTGAATACCAGAGTCTTCGGGTTTCTGCATATGATGCTGTCTCTTCTAATATGACGTCAGGGGTGTAAAACATGCAGCCGATACCATTACTTCAGTCTTTCTTGCTGTGCAGTGCCCGAAGCAGTTGGCAAGTGCCAGTCAGCTGTCTCCTGAAATTTTCATTTTCGAGTTTCAGACCCAAAGTCTTCAAAAAAAGATAAGTATCCCATTGGAGATCCTTTTTCTTGTTCCAACAGATGTCAGTTGCCTTGCCTGTGGAAAACAAATACTTCATAGAGCTTTTCATTCTTACTGCATCCCCTGTTTAGGCCCAGACCACAACATCCTTCGCTGTTGGTTTTGTGCCTTGTTCAATCCCCGAACTATTCATCGTCAGGCTATTTTTGCAGCCATTTACTTTTGTATTCTATCACAGTACTCTGAAATGGCTTTGTTAAGCTATCAGACTACCGATCTTCCGAAAAAACGTAATGATAAAGAAAGAGACCGCATAGGTCCAAAACTGCTGACGCTTCCGTTAAGCTAGTCACCAGTCTGCCGGTACTCTTACGCTTTCGCAGCCCCTGATACCTGCTACTTCAGATTCGCAGGCCTTTACTGAGACCCATTTGGAGTCCGGTATGCCGCGAGATGTTCGACTATGGAACCTGCGGATGTCTCTACCTTGGATGGGTCCAAAGCCACTGTGCAGGCACAGGCTTCTGAGGGTGTATTCAGGCCTACAGACATTCATATTAAACAGAAGCCATAATTTCCATCCAGAAGTTCCGAATCCCTCAGGCCAAAAACTCGCACTACGCCTAAAAAACTGATGACCAAACTGCCTGCTCAGGCCCATAGGCCTCAAAAACAAATGCTTAGAATGGCTGAAGACCTTGTTACCTTAATTAGGGGAAGCCAGCCTCCCCCCCCCCTCTAAGAGACCTAGAAATGAATTTCTTTCTGATTCTTCTGATCAGGAATCTGATATTTCTGCTCCTTCTGATTACCAGGATTTGCCATTATCTACTTATGAGAATTCTGATGCAGAGTATTCCATTTCCTCTGCCTCCCCTCCAGAAGATCTTTCTTTCAGTGAAACCTTGCATACTCTTAGAGAGCATTTCCGCTGGGAAAGCCAGGATTACTCTAGACCAAAAAGAGACTTAGGCCTTTAGCTATCCCTCCTGTTCTGGACATTGTAAATGCTTTCTTGGAATCTAGCCTTACCCTAGACACTTTACCTCCAGCTCCCAGAAAACCTGACGGGTACTACACAGTACCTGACTCTCACAAGATGTTCTTCGTGTTTCACTGTTGCAGTCATCACATTTGGGTTATCTGCTTGCAGTAGCCCTCAGTCAGCCTGATTATCAAAGTCTTGGGTCTTGCGTTAGTTGCTGTCTCATTTTCCATGACGTCAGGTAGTCAGGAGTATAAAGCATGCAGACGATGCCATTACATCAGTCTTTCTTGCCATGTGGTGCCCGAAGCAGAAGCAGTCCGCAAGTGCCAGTCGGCTGACTCCTGAAATTTCTGTTTTTGAGTTTCGGAACAGAAGTGTTCAACTAAAGCTAAGTACTGGGGAAACTTTCTTTCTCTAAACCGATGTCAGTAAAAGTAAATAATTGTATTTCTTGTGGAAAGCAAATACCTCATAAAGATTTCCATTCATACTATATTTCTTGCCTAGGCCCTGACTACGATGTACCTTGCTGTCTGTTTCGTGCCTTATTTAAGCAATGAACTATTTGGCGTCTGTATATTTACTCTTCTAAATATTTTGGTACTCTGTTCAGTTATCCAGATATGTCTTCGGTAAGCCATCTGTCTACAAACAATCCGAAAAAACGCAAAGATAAAGACAGAGACAGGCCACCTAGGTTAAAAGCTGTCAACAACGCTTCTCCTAAGCCAGTCATCAGTTTGCTGGTACTCGGGTGCTTTCGCAGACCCTGATACTTGCTACTTCAGATTCGCAGGCCTCTACTGAGACCCATTCGGAGTCTGGTATGCCGTGAGATGCTTCAACTGTGGAACCTGCAGATGTCTCTACCTTGGATGAGTCCAGAGCTGCTGTGCAGGCACCGGCTTCTGAGGGTGTATTCAGGCCTACTGACTTGCATATTAAACCAACGCCATCTTCTTCAAGGCCTAAAACTTGAACCATGCCTAGAAAAGACACCCAGACCGCATGGTCAGGCTTCTCTGCCTAAAAAACAAATGTTAAAGGCTGAAGACCTTATTACTTGAATCAGGGGAAGCCAACCTTCCCCCTCTAAGAGATCTAGGACTGAATTTGCTTATGATACTTCTGACCAGGATTTTGGAATTTGTTTCCTCTGATGACCAGGATTTACCCTTATCTACCTATGAGGATTCTGATGCAGAGGACTGTATTCTCTCTGCCCCCCCCCCCCCCCCAGAGGATTTCTCTTTTGGTGAAACGTTGCATACTCTTAGGGAGCATTTTCGTTGGGAAAGCCAGGATTATTCTGATTTCAAAAAGAGGCTTAGGGATGTCTTCTGCCCCAGCGCAGGCCTTTAGCTATCCCTCCTGTACTAGACATTGTTGATGATGCCTTTTCGGAATCTAGCTTGGCCCCTGACTGTTTACCTCCTGCTCCCAGAAAACCTGATAGATATTAGTGTTCATGACTCTCTCACAAGTTCCTTTTTAAAAATCCTACTGCGGATCCTGAGACCATTTCACAGGGACCCAAGGATATTAAAATTACTACTGCCAAAAATCCTACCCCCTCTGACGGACTCCAGGGCACTGGATAGATGGGGGTAAGAAAAAAGGTATACACTTCTGCAACCTTGGCCATTAGGGCCTTAAATTGCCAGTTTCATATGTTAAAGTATCAACAGCATGTTATTGGATTGCTTAAAAAAATGATTCCTGACTGTGCTGAAAATAAGGATTTTCAGGATTTAATGCATTCTGCTGAACAGGTTGGAAAACATTCTTTGCAATGTGGTTTTGACTAGAGGCATCTTGCAGGGCTGCTGTCACTGGGTCTGTACTTAGAAGGCATGCTTGGCTTAAGGAGCAATCCCTGTCAGATCATGTTAAAGCTAAATTATTGGATGTTCCCTTAAATCAGGACCGCCTATTTGGCAACAAAGCAGTAGTTCTTAAAAAGATGGAGGCGAAAGCTAAATCTATGTAAACTGTTAAAGATTTCCTACAAGTACAGCCTCCCAAGATTTAGTAGGCATTGGCCCTCTAAGAATTGGGCCTTTCCTGCCTCTTCCAAGCTTTCTCAGTCCAAACCCAGACCCAGCAGAACACCCAGGCTTCAGTCCCAGGGTACACACAGGACTAAGCAGTGGGGGGCTCCCACTTCCAAATCACGGAGTAGTAAGACTTCCCTCTATGGTAAACTGTCTCAATGACTTAACTTTAAAACTTCCAAGCACTTCTCAACTGACTGCTTCTTTAGGGGGAAAGGTTGCTGTGCAGGCTAAAAACTGGGAACTCATTACCCAGGACAAATGGGATATTCTTGTTTCACTGTTGCAGTCATTACATTTGGGTAATCTGCTGGCAGTTTGCCCTCAGTTGGACTGAATTCCAAAGTCTTGTGTCCTGCGTTGGTTGCTGTCTCCTCTTCCATGACGTCAGGGGTATAAAACTTGCAGCCAACGCCATTTTCTTTAGTCTTTCTTGCCGCGAGGTGTCTGAAGCAGAAGCATTTCGCAAGTGCCGGTCGGCCAACTACTGAAATATTCGAGTTTGAGTTTCAGAACTGAAGTCTTCACTAAAGCTAAGTACCCCATTGGGGAAACTTTTCTTTCTTTTTACTGATGTCAGAAAAAGTTAATGATTGTATTACTTGTGGGAAGCAAATTCCTTCTAAGGATTTCCATTTATACTGTATTCCTTGCCTAGGCCCTGATCACAACGTGCCTGGCTGTCAGTTTTCTGCTAGATTTAACCAATGCACTATTAAGCGTCTGTATATTTTTGCATTAAAGTATTTTGGAAACAGATTTAACTACCCAGAAATGTCGTCGGATAGCAATCCGACTACCGGAGTGTATAAAAAACGCAAAAAAAAGGACAGAGAGAGGCAGTCGAGATCCAAAACAGACTAAGCTCCTAAGCCAGTCACCAGTTCGCTGGTACTCCGTGAGGTGCTTTCGCAGCCCCTGATACCCGCTACCTTCGAATCGCAGGCCTCTTCTAACACCCATGTGGAGTCCGGCATGCCGCAAGATACTCCAGGTATTGGACCGACGGATGTATCTCCCTCGGATGGGTCTGGAGCTGCTGAGCAGGCACCGGCTTCTGAGGGTGTATTCAGACCTCAACATTTGTATATCAAACAGACAGCTGCAAAACCAAAGACAAAAGCAACTTCTAAAACTAAAAAACCGATGCATGAGCCACGTGCACAGGCCTCTGCCTAAAAAACAGATAATCAAAATGGCTGAAGACCTTATTACCTTGATCAGGGATACCCATCCCCCTCCAGATAGAGGCCTAGGCAAGACACTGATTATGAATCTTCAGATCAGGTTTCTATTTCTTCTGATCAGGAATTACCTATACCTCCCTATGAGGATTCTGATGCTGAGGAGTCTATTCCATCTGTATCTCCTCCTGAGGATTATTCATTTGGAGAAACCTTGCATACTTTGAGGGAACATTTTCACTGGGAGAGTCAAGATTTCTCAGAATCAAAAAAGAGGTTCAGGGATTTCCTTCTCCCTCAGCACAGGCCTTTAGCCATTCCCCGTCTTAGACATTGTGGATGATGTGTTTTCGGAGTCAAGCTTGACCCCTGACTCCTTACCTCTGGCTCCCAATAAGCCTGACAGATATTACAGGGTCCCTGACACTCATAAATTTTTATTTAGAAACCCTGCTGAAACTATTTCACAGGGTCTAAAGGGAGTTATGGCCTCAACAGCAAAACAATCCTACCCCCTCTGACAGATTCAAGGGCACTGGACAGATGGGGAAAAAAAGGATGTTCATCGTGTTTCACTGTTGCAGTCATTACACTTGAGTTATCCTGCTGGCAGGTGACCTGTAGTCGTCCCAAGTTCCAAAGTCTTGGTCCGGCGTCGGTTGCTGTCGCCTCGTCAGTGCACCAGGGGTATAAAAGTTGCAACCGACACCATTTTCTTCAGTCTTTCTTGCCGTGCGGTGCCCGAAGCATAAGCAGTTCGCAAGTGCTGGTCGGCCAACTCCTGAGATTTTCAAAATTGAATTTCAGAACCGAAGTCTTCAATAAAGCTAAGTACCACATTGGGGAAACTTTTTCTTGCTCCAGACCGATGTCAGTAAAAGTTAATAATTGTATTTCTTGTGGGAAGCAAATACCTCATAAGGACTTCCACTCTTACTGCATTCCTTGCCTAGGCCCTGACCACGACGTCACTAGTTGTCGGTTTTGTGCTAGATTTAATAAACACACTATTAAACGGTTTGATTTTGCTTTACATTATTTTGGACTAAATTTCGGTTCTCAGTGAGGTGCTTTTGCAGCCCCTGACACCCGATACCTCAGAGCCATAGGCCGCAACCGACAGCCACATGGAGACACCGAGGCCTGTGGAAACTCAAGGTACGGGGCCTATGGAAAATATACCCTCAGATGGGTCCGGAGCGGCTGAGCAGGCACCGGCTTCTGAGGGTGTTTTCAGACCTTCACAGCTTACAATTAAAGCTACTACAGCAGCAAAGGCAAAATCAAAAACACCATTAAAGACAAAGAAACAAGTGCAACATTCTCCAGAACAGTCATCCATGCCTAAGAAACAGATGCTTAAAATGGCCGAAGACCTTATTACTTTAATCGGGCTCCCATCCCCCTCCTGACAAAAGGCCTAGACAAGACACTGATTATGATTCCTCTGATCAGGTTTCCATTTCTTCTGATTCTTCCTCTGACCAGGGCTATTCCCTCCCTCCCTGTGAGGACTCTGATGCTGAAGAGTCCATTCCTTCAGCCTGACTGCCTGAGGATTACTCTTTTGGGGGGGAACCCTTTTGTTGTTGTTTTTTCTGAATCCTGTCTCCAGATTATTTACCCCCTGCACCAGTAAAGCCAGACAGGTACTACAGGGTCCCTGACTCTCATAAATTTCTTTACAAAAACCCCGCTGTGGACCCAGAAACTATTTCTCAGGGTCCAAAGGGGGTTAAAGCTTCCACTGCCAAAAATCCTGTCCCCTCAGATGGGGATTCCAGAGCTCTAGACAGATGGGGGAAAAAAGTTTACACTTCTGCTACTTTAGCTGTAAGAGCTTTAAACTGTCAGTTTCACATGCTTAAATATCAGCAGTATCTCATGTCATTGTTAAAGCAGAAAATGTTTACAAATACAGAAGGTCCTGACTGTAAAGAAATGCAGGATTTATTGCATGCAGTTGAAAAGGTGGGAAAGCAAACTGCAATGTGGTTTTGATTCATTAGAGGCTTCTTGTAGAGCCGCAGTTACAGGCTCAATTATTCAAAGACATGCTTGGTTGAAAGAACAATATTGGATGCTCCATTACAGCATGATACTTTGGTGTTAAGGCAGAAGAGGTTTTAAAGAAATTGGAGGATAAAGCAAAGTCAATGCAAACTGTGAAAGATTTCTTACAGGTTCAGCCACCTAGATTTAGCAGGAACTGGCCTTCAAAAAGTTGGTCCTTTACAGTGTCAGGCCACAAAGAGGCAGATACAGACGCCCAAGAGGCAGATCTCAGCCCCAAGGCTCCTACAGACCTAAACAATGGGGTTCTTTAGTCCCCAAAGGGGGAGAAGACAAATCACAACCTTACAGAAAACGGTCACAATGACTTCCCTCTGCAAATGCCAAGCACTTACCAGTTGATAGCACCCCTAGGGGGAAAGCTAGCACTTTCTCAAAAAATTGGCACATGATCGCCCAAGACCAATGGGTGTTGAATATAGTTTCTCAAGGGTACAGGTTCCACTTCCACACACTTCCAAAACCAAAAGGTATGCCAAACCTGCCTCAAAACCAATGGGCAGAGGCACAAAAACAGATTGCAGCTCTTATGGATATGGGAGCTATTCAAAATGTTCCACAAGAAGAACAGGGCCAAGGATTTTACTCACTTTTCCTAGTACCCAGAAAGGACAAGGCATGGAGACCAATACTGGACCTGTCAATCCTAAATACTTTCCTGGATGTTCCAAAATTCAGAATGTTAACACTACAACAACTCTTGCCCATGCTGGGCAAAGAGGCTTGGCTAGTTACTTTGGATCTCAAGGAGGCATACCTGCACGTCCCAATCAGACAATCCTGCAGAAGATACCTCAGATTTATAGCAGGCTCAATGCATTATCAATTCTCTGCACTGCCCTTTGGCTTATCTACTGCACCCAGAGTCTTCACAAAATGTCTGGCACCAGTAATTGCAGTTTGCAGGCAAAAAGGAATTCAAATATATCCCTACTTGGACAACTGCCTTATTCAAGCAGAGAGCAAGGACATTCTTCTAAAGCACCTGGAGTTTGTAAAAAGATTACTAATTTCCCTTGGGTACACAGTAAATGAAAATAAATCAAAACTAGTGCCCTCTCAAGAGATAATATTCCTGGGTGCAAGCTTGAATACAACTACCCAGATAGCTGATCTCACACCAGACAAACAAAGGCAACTGACTGAGTACTTTCAAATGATGGAAACAAAGACCCAGCTCCCTGCAAGAAAAATTCTGCAGGCCCCGAGTTTCATGGCATCTTGTAATCTACTAATTCCATATGCCAAACTGCATATGAGGAAACTACAATGGTATCTAAGAAGTGTTTGAACTCAGCATTGTCACAGCCAAGAGACCATCATAACCTTGATTCCCTGCCTACAACAGGAGTTTCGATGGTGGTCACAGGCCTGCCACCACAACAAGGGACAGCCTTTCACCTTACCTACAGCCAGGCAGACAATAACGGATGCATCGGATTATGCCTGGGGAGCACATATGGCAGGAACATGTGTTCAGGGCACGTGGCCCAAGGGACAACTGCATCTTCGCATCAATCAAAAAAAGATGTTAGCTGTACAAAATATCCTTACAGCCTTCAAGGACAATAATACATCCAGGACAATTATTACTAAAGACTGACAATACCACAGTTATGTGGTACATAAGCAAGGGGGCACACATTCCTACCCTCTATGCAGACAAGCCATGACTTTGTGGAACACAGCACTGACTTACCAGGTACATCTGCAAGTTCAATTCCTGCCAGGAACAAAAAAAAAAAAATCCACTGGCAGACTAAGCAGAAATCTCATGGATCTTCACAAATGGAAGCTAAATCCACAAGTGTTCAACATAACAAGGGAATGGGGACGCCCAGACATACATCTATTTGCCTCCCCTCGCAATTGCCAATTACAGACGTTTTGCACAAGGACTTATCACTCTCAAGCATGGAAAGTGGATGCTCTCTTTCAACTGGAAAAATCTGACAGTCTATGCCTTCCCTCCGATGCCTCTTTTCACCAAGTTGCTTCTAAAAGTCAGATGAGAGGCCAAAAATGATCCTGATTGCACCAGACTGGCCACGCCAGCACTGGTACCCAATCCTAAAGATTTTGTCCCAAGACCCACCTTGGCCTCTACCTCAAATCCCTCATCTTCTGACACAGCATAACCATCAGATTCTGCACAGTCAACTCAGAACCTTAAACCTGGCAGCATGGCAGATAATGTAGCCACTCAGACTGCACCTCTTTCTAAAGCTGTTATGGATGAAATTTTGGAAGCCAGGAGACCCAGCACTAGGAAATCTTATGTGGAAAAATGGAAGAGATTCTGTGCTTGGAACCAGGCACAAGAGCTCGACCCACTGGTCCCTAATATGCCTCAGATTTTACAATACCTGACTGAGATGTTGGACAAAGGCCTATCTTTTTCTTCTTTTAAAATCTATGCTTCTGCCATTTCAGCTCATTACAGTACAGATCCTCCTATTTTTCCACATCCTCTACTACGACAGTACCTTGGGGCAAAGAATATACCTCTGGGCAAAGAATATAAGACCCCCTAGGAGAGCACACGTACCTACTTGGGACCTCAATTTTTTTAGAAAAACTAACCCTGCCTCCTTTTGAACCAGCCAGCACAGCTGATCTAAAATTCTTGTCATGGAAAACTGCTCTTTTCCTAGCAATAACTTCAGCAAGAAGAGTTTCAGAGTTACAGGCATTGATGGCTGTGGAACCTTTCCTCATTTGTCACCAGGACAGGGTTTCTCTAAAGACGAACCCAACATTCATGCCAAAAGTGGTCTCCAATGTGGTAAACCAAACTATTCATTTGCCTACTTTCTACCCAAATCCCCAGAATAAAGGGGAAAGACTTCTGCACTCTTTGGATATTCACAGGCAGCTACGTTTTTACTTGGACAAAACAAAAGCTTTCAGATAAACTGAGCAACTGTTTGTAGCATATGCTGCAGGATCACAAGGAAAACCTATTACAAAGCAGACAATCTCCAAATGGATAGGACACTGCTTCCGCTTCTGTTATGCACAACATGGCAAATCTGTGCCTAAGGGCATTCGGCCTCATTCTACCAGAGCAGCAGCCACTTTAGCAGCTTTCCTCAGAGGGGTACCAGCCAAAGACATATTAGAAGCTGCAACCTGGAGCTCAGTGCGCACTTTTACCAAGCACTACCACCTACCTCTCTACTCCATATCCAGAGCAGGCTTTGCCATTGCAGTTCTGCAGGGCTTGTTAGCCTCGCCAAATCCAATCTAGACCCAGCCACCCTGCCTAAGCTTTGGGATTCTACCCAAGTGTAATGACTGCAACAGTGAAACACGATGAACACAGTACAGTTGTGTACCTATCATAAATGTAGATGTTCGAGTGTATTCACTGTTGCAGTCCTGGTTACCCACCCACCATCCCCCTCTTTGCTGGGACTATTCTGTACTTCTCAACTCTATACAACCTATGTGGTTTATTTGCTTTTAGAAGAAGAAAATGTTTTTAGTGATATATGCATGGTGGTTTGGCATATTTTTTTCTTTACAGCCTTCATATCTGGGGGCACCTGACATCTGGGGCAAGAAAAACTGAAGAAAATGGCGTCGGTTGCAGCTTTTATACCCCTGGCACACTGACGTCAGGGAAGAGGTGACAGCAACCAACGCTGGACCAAGACTTTGGAACTCGGGCTGATTACGGGTCGCCTGCCAGCAGGATAACCCAAGTGTAATGACTGCAACAGTGAATACACTCTTAACATCTACATTTATGGTAGGTACACAACCGTACTTTTATACATCTGCAACCTTGGCAATCATGGCCTTAAACTGTCAATTTCATATGCTTAAGTACCAACAACATGTTATGGGATTGCTGAAACAGAAAATGATGTTGATTTCAGAATGTGCAGAAAATAATTGCAGGAATTATTGCATGCAGCTGAACAAGTTGTAAAGCATACTTTGCAATGTGGTTTTGATTCCTTAGAGGCCTCCTGCAGGGCTGCAGTTACTGGATCTGTGATTAGGAGGTATGCCTGGTTAAAGGAACAAAATTTGCCTGATCATGCTAGATGCACCTTTACAGCATGATTCTCTGTTTGGTATTAAGGCAGAAGAGGTTTTAAAGAAAATGGAAGACAAAGCTAAGTCTATGCAAACTGTTAAAGACTTCTTACAAGTGCAGCCGCCAAGTTTCAGTAGACACTGGCCTACAGAAAATTGGTCCTTTCCTGTGTCAGACAGAGCCCAAAGGGGCAAATCCAGACGCCCTAAGGGTTCCAGATACCGGGCGCAAGATTCATACAGGTCAAAGCAATGGGGCGCTTCCTCCTCCAAATCTGGAGGAGATAAAGTGCAAACCTACAGAAAGCGATCCCAGTGACTTTCCTCTGCTTACACCAAGCACTTATCTTTTGGCAGCACCCATAGGGGGAAAATTAGCACTTTTTGCTCAAAATTGGCAGTTAACCCAGGACAAGTGGGTACTAAACATCATATCACAGGGATACAGATTCCATTTCCACACTCTGCCATTGGCAAATGGTTGGCCAGATCTGCCAAAAAATCAATGGGTAGAGGCACAGAAACAGGTTACGGTTCCTCTTGGATATGGGGGCCATTCAGACAGTACCAGAACAGGAAAAAGGAGAGGGTTTTTACTCAAGACTCTTCTTGGTACCCAGAAAGGACAAGACCTGGTGGCCAATACTGGATTTATCGATTTTGAACACTTATCTGGACATTCTAAAATTCTGACTGTGCAGCAGCTTCTGCCCATGCTGGGCTGGTGACTTTAGACCTAAAAGAGGCATACCTGCATGTCCCAATAAGACAATTGTGCAGAAGATACCTCCGATTCAAGGCTGGCTTAATGCATTACCAATTCTCTGCACTGCCCTTTGGCTTATCTACTGTGTCCAGGGTCTTTACAAAGTGCCTGGCACCAGTAATTGCATTTTGCAAACAAAAGTATACATGTATATCCTTACTTAGACTGTCTCATTCAAGCAGAGAACAAGGACACTCTTTTTTTGGCACCTGGCGTTTGTGAAAAGGCTTCTAACATACCTAGGGTACACAATAAATGAAAAGAAATCACAACTGGTACCCTCTCAAAAGATAACATTCCTTGGTGCAAGCTTGAATACAACTGCCCAGATGGCTTACCTCACGCCAGACAAGCAAAGGCAGCTGACTACTTACTTCAAACTGATGGCAACAAAAACCCAGACTTCTGCAAGACAAATTCTGCAGGCCCTGGGCTTCATGGCATCCTGCATCCTACTGATTCCATATGCAAGACTGCATATGAGGAAACTTCAATGGTACCTAAAAAGGTTATGGAGTCAACATTCTCACAGTCTGGAAATGATGATTCCTCTCATTCCCTGCCTGCAACAGGAGTTTCTATGGTGGGCAAAGGCATGTCACCAAAACATGGGACGGCCCTTCAATCTACCCCCTGCCAGCCAAACCTTAACAGACGCATCAGATTATGCCTGGGGGGCCCACATGGCAGGAAGATGCATTCAGGGCATATGGACACCAAAACAAATGCATCTATATATCAACCAGAAAGAGTTGCTAGCTGTTCAAAATACCCTAACAGCCTTCAAGGGCTTACTTCTTCCAGGACAACTACTGATAATGACTGACAACACCACAGTCATGTGGTATATAAACAAGCAAGGGGGCACACACTCATACCCCCTTTGCAGATTAGCCATGGCACTGTGGGACACGGCTTTGACCAACCAAATACATCTTCAAGTTCAATTCCTGTCAGGAAAACAAAACACTCCAGACAATTTAAGCAGAAACCTTATGAATCCTCACGAGTGGAAACTAAATTCATAAGTCTTCAGCATGATAACAGAGAAATGGAGGAGCCCAGACATAGATCTATTTGCCTCTCCTCAAAATTGTCAATTGAAAAGATTCTGCACAAGGACTTATAACAGACCAGCATAGAAAGTGGACGCCCTATCAGTTTATGCCTTTCCTCCTCTGCCTCTTCTCCTCAAAGTCCTCCTAAAAGTCAGACAAGAGAAACCAAAGATGATACTAATTGCCCTGGACTGGCCCCGCCAATACTGGCACCCAATCGTAAGGAACTTGTCTCAATACCCAGCTTGGACCTTGCCTCAAAGACCACAACTACTGTCCCAGCAAGACAATCAGATCCTGCACAAATGACTACAGACCCTGAACCTGGCAGCATGGCTGATCATGTAGTCATACAAACAACACCTCTCAGTAAAGCTGTGATGGATGTCATTTTGGAAGCCAGAAGGCCTAGTACTAGAAAATCTTATGCTGACAAATGGAAGAGATTCTGTGCTTGGAATCAAGCACAAGGAACTGATACAGCAGAACCAATATTCCTCAGATATTGCATTACTTAACTGAGATGCTTGACAAAGGCCTATCTTTCTCATCCATTAAAATCCATGCCTCTGCCATTTCGGCTCATTACAATACAAAGCCACCAATCTTTTCTCATCCTTTACTAAAGCAGTATCTTAGGAGAGCCAAAAATTTAAGGCCTCCTAGAAGATCACCATTGCCTGCATGGGACCTCAATTAAGTGTTGGAAAACCTCACCCTGCCTCCATTTGAACCAGCTGCTACCGCTGTTATAAAGTTCTTATCATGGAAAACAGCTCTGCTACTAGCAATTACTTCAGCAAGAAGAGTTTCAGAGCTACAGGCCCTCATGGCTGTAGAGCCTTTTATCATATTTTACCCAGACAGGGTGTCTCTGAGGACAAATCCTACTTTTATGCCTAAGGTGGTTTCCAGTGTGGCTCCTAACCAAACAATTCATCTGCCAACCTTTTATCCAAATCTGCAGAACAGGGGAGAGAATTCTGAATTCCTTGGACGTACACAGACAGCTAAGATTCTACTTGAGCAGGACTAAAGCTCTAAGAAAAACTGAGCAATTACTAGTGACATATGCTGCAGGATCAGAAGGCAAGGCTATTTCATAGCAGACAGTTTCAAAGTGGATAAGCCACTGCATCTGTTTCTGCTACTTACACCATGGTAAACCTGTGCCCAAGGGCATTAGGTCTCATTCCACCAGAGCTGCAGCTACTTCAGCAGCCTTTCTCAGGGGAGTACCAACCAAATACATTCTAGAGGCTGCTACTCGGAGTTCTGTTCACATCTTTACAAAGCATTATAATTTGCCCCTGTACTCTAAATCCAGGGCAGGCTTTGCCACTGCAGTTCTGCAGGGCCTTATAGCCACTCCTAATGCTGTTTAGCTCCAGCCTCCCAACCATAGCTTTGGGATTCTACCAAAATGTAATGACTGCAACAGTGAAACATGAAGAACATAGTACAGTTGTGTACACTTACCATAAATGTAGATGTTAGTGTGTATTCACTGTTACAGTCCAGGTTACCCTCCCACCATCCACCTGTCATTCTGGAGTTTATCTTTCCTTCTCTATCTTCTACAACCTATGTGGTGTATTTGCTTGTAGATGAAGGTAAAGTTTATACTGATGCATGTATGTATTTATATATTTTTTTGCTACCTTTTTGGGGGCAAGAAAAACTAAAGAAAATGACGTCTGCTGCATGTTTTTATACCCCTGACGTCATGGAAGAGGTGACAGCAACCGATGCAGGACCCAAGAGTTTGGAATTCAGGCCCGACTGAGGGCAACCTGCCAGCAGATTACCCAAATGTAATGACTACAACAGTGAATACACTCTAACATCTACATTTATGGTAAGTAAACACAACTGTACTTTTTAAATATAGTTTCCCCAAGGATACAGATTTCACTTCCACACATTACCAACCCCAAACAGTTGGCCAGATCTACCCCCAAATAAGTGGGTAGAGGCTCAAAAGCAAGTACTCTCTCTCTTAAGCATAAAGGCTATTCAGACTGTACCAGAAGAGGAAAAGGGACAAGGTTTCTACTCTAGACTTTTCCTGGTACCCAGAAAAGACAATTCATGGTGCCCTATCCTGAACCTGTCCATCTTAAACACCTTTTTGGTGATTCCAAAATTCAAGATGCTAACCCTTCACCAGTTGCTTCCTATGCTAGGCAAAGATGCCTGGTTGGCAACACTCTATTTAAAGGAAGCCTACTTGCACATTCCAATCAACACTCTATTTAAAGGAAGCCTACTTGCACATTCCAATCGGGGAAGCTTGCTGAAAATACCTATGCTTCAAAGCAGGCTACATGCACTATCAGTTCTCTGCACTGGTCTTTGACTTATCTACTGAACCCAGGGTATTCACAAAGTGCCTAGCTCCAGTCATTGCATTTTGCAGGCAAAGAAATATTCAAATATACCCATACCTGGATGATTGTCTAATTCAGGCAGAAAGCCAGGACATACTTTTGAATCATCTGGCATTTGTACAAAAGGTGATAATTTGTCTGGGGTACACTATAAATGAAAAGAAATCACATTTGGTACCCTGTCGAATTATATTCCTGGGAGCAAGCTTGAACACAACTTCCCAGATGGCTTTCCGCATGCCAGAGAAACAAATTCATTTGACAACTTACTTCAAACTAATGGCCACAAAAACCCTGCTATAACTGCAAGGCAAATACTGCAAGCCTTTGGGTTCATGGCCTCCTGCATTCTACTAATTCCATATGCAAGACTGCATATGAGGAAACTACAATGGTATCTAAAAAGCCTATGGTGTCAACATTCCAAGGATCAATATGCAATGATTCCTATCATACCTTGCCTACAATTAGAGTTCCTTTGGTGGGCAGAGGCCTGCCACCACAACAAGGGACTACCATTCACTCTACCCCCAAACCCAACAACAGACACAGACTATGCATAGGGGGCTCACCTGGCAGGGAAGTGCATTCAGGGCAAATGGACCCCAAGTCAAATGCAACTACATATCAATCACAAAGAAATGTTAACTGTACAGAATGCTCTGACAGCTTTCAAGGACCACATTCTTCCAGGACAATTAATGGTAAAGATGAACAACACCACTGTTATGTGGTACATAAACAAGCAGGGGGGTACCCACCCCTCTGCAGACTAGAGAATACACTCTAACTTCTACATTTATGGTAAGTTTACACAACTGTGCAGGGTCACTTATTTCTTGTATTTTTGTTCATTCACTTGCTTGGGTAACTTGGGTGTTGGTGAGCACTGGTGTCACCTAAAAACATAGTGCATCACCTTTGAAACGCGTGTCATAGGTTTGCCATCGCAGATCTGTCAGTTTCCTCTAGATATGAGGTCATTTTCTAAAAGGCATTCTTCATATTAGGCCTAAAGAAAATTCATTCCTCCCCCTTGGGACCTTAACTATGTTTTTTAAATAGCTGACCCCGTCACTTTTTGAACCAGCATCCTTTTCTACTTTGAAGTTGTGTACCTGGAAAACTCTTGGTGGCTCTGACTTCAGCCAAGAGAGTCTCTGAACTTCAGGCTCTAATCAACATTCCTCCTTGTTTAGTTTTTCACAGAGACATATTTGTTAGAAATAATCCTTTTATGCATAATGTCAGTGATTTGTATTTGAACATCCGCGGTGATGGTGCTGCAGTAGCGTTGTCCCCTCACAGTAAGATGCTGTCCAGTTCGATTCTCAGCTAGAGCGTCTTCTGCGTGGAGGTGTGCGTGAATGGGTGTACCTTCATTGAAGGTTGTGCATCAGGGCTGGTAACTCTCCACGTAAAAATTAACTACCAATCATTAGCGGACCGTAGTTCTGCTGTGGCGACCCCTAACTGGGAAAAGCTGAAAGACACAAAGTCATTGATTTGTATTTGGATCAGTCTGTCCATCTCCCTTTCTTCCCAAAATAAAAGTGAGAGGATTCTCCATTCTTTGGATTTGCATAGAATAAAGGTATTAGAAAATCTGAGCAGCTTGTTTTGTTTCAGGATAAAAAGTAGGTTTGGCATTTTTCAAGCAAACCTTTTCTTCTTGGGTTTCTAAAGCAATTTCCTTTTGTTACTGTTTCCATGGGAAACAGCCTCCTTCTTTTGGAACTCATTGTACTAGTGCAGTTACCTCTTCTGGAGCTTTTCTTAAGGGTATTGATGCTAGATCCATTCTGGAAGCTGTTGCCTGGTCTTCTGTGTATACTTCTATTAAGCAGTATCAGTTGGATGTGTTTTCAAAGGCCAGAGCAATTTTTGCTTGGTCCATCCTCCATAGTTTTTAGAGGGCTCCTCCCATTCTATTCAGTAGTTGTTGTACTCTCAGAATAGTAAGGAATAATACAACAGTGGTTGAGAGAGGACTTTTAGTAAGTTGCATAATAACTTTTCATAACAGTAGATGTCATACTTATGACTGCTGCAGTATTCAGTCTCTTCTGCCTTCCTCATTAGGTTTTTAATTTTTCTCCTATCACTGAGGGGACTTCTTTTCTTCTTTCTTGATGAACATGTGCCATGTTCTTTATGTGCCTCACCTGATGCTGCTGTTCTTCTGGGACATTTTCATTCCAAGGGTTTTATGATCGTATGTCACTTGTGTACCACATGCTTTTGGACATAGGATATATGTATGGTGCATGGAAGGGCCCTGACTTCAGTTTGCTGACTGGACATAAGGCTCCCTTTGGCAGGATACTCCAGTAGTAAGGAATACCGCAGCAGTGATGAGTAGAGTATCTACTCTTATGGCAAGTTCTTACACAACTGTACTTTTACTCCGCTACATTGTGTCTGAGCTGTTGATCCCCCTCCACACCAGCTCCAGTCCCTTCAAGTGGGCCAAGTTCTTTGCTCCTTGATTCTCTGGAAATAATTTTGATTTCATCCTTGAGACATCACATAGGCTCCTGTAAATTTGTAGGCAGTGATACTGAAACTAGGGCAGAGACTGACTATTCTGGGTGTCGTGTACTAGTGAGAAGTGGCTTTGGAGCAGACTTTGCTAGAAATTGTTGAAAAGACTTTCAGAAGAGGAAATGTATATTGAATACCTTGAAGGGTGTGTGCCATGTGCCTGTGCACTTCTTGTAGGATATGCCATTTTTTCCCTTAAAAGTTCACTCAGGATAAGAAAAAGGGCAACGTGTTAAATGGCTCAATGTCATCAATTTCCTGCATAATATCTTTCAGGAAAAAGACTTCAAGGGGATACTGCCCCTAGCCTTGGCTATCCTTCAGAACTGCTTGTAGGAGACAAGTTGTCAGAGCTCCCCTTACAAACCAGTACCATACCCGATGAACAGTTCAGCTTGTAAGCACTGATAGCCATTTCTTAGAACTCGTAGGGTCTTTCCATCAACAACTGTCTAAAATTTGACTCTCCAAGGAATCATGCCTTTGCTTTCACGGGGAGCCTGATGGTGTCAGTGGTGGTTGTTCCTTCAATTTATTCACAACTGAATATTACATTTCAAAATTAGATATTCAGAAATCACATACTCAGCACCCCCACCACTTATACCCACTAAGTAAATATTGATTGTTTCTAGGTGTGGTATTCTTACATTGAGGTAAGATGGTGCTCTCTACCAATTTCAAGCAATTGCTTGTAGTCTTCCTATTCAGGTTTGCTGTAGGCAGATGTGGACAAAGTTACAGTAGTTAAAATTATGTGAGTTGGTGTCATTCAGATTTTGAATGGCCACTATTTTAGTATTGTGTTTGATCTCTCCTTGTCTCAGCAGCAGAGTCTGCAGAAGAACTTTGTGGACAACTGTCTCAAGACCCTTCTTGGTGTTGGTTCTTGACTTGGTCCTCTGTATTTGCATTATATGGGGATACCATAAACTGAGAAATGTCCTATTCTGTCTTGACAAAAATATATTTTTCTTTGGGATGTAGTTTATTATACTTCAGTGCCATTTGTTCCTCCCTGAAGGAAAGGACAAAGAGTTCATGACTTTGGCATCTTGGGTTAGGTTGTTAGAGATGAGCGAAAGCCATATCCTTCTAAGCCTTTTAGGTTTCATGACATCTACTGTTGGTCCTCCTCCAGATGGTGGATGATGAGCCATTATTCTCTCATTGAGGTCCTGCTGGTATTAGGCCCTTTTTCAACAAGCTCATAAATTTCATCCATTTCTTTAATGGGTTTTACCTTTCCTTTAGCTGAATCCATCTCAAAACTTTCAAGGCAATTTGTTGATCAGTTAGAGAACCCATGCACTGTCTTGCCTGCTTCAGTGCACTTCGAGTCCCTCAGGGAATGGAACTGAATATAAACCTGCTCAAGCTGAGAATGGTATTTCTTATTCTTCAAAGTTGGGATGAAGGATGATACCAGAGCCTCCCCTGCCATTGCCATATAGCCTTTGTTTGGTACTATATGTAAAACAAATAGGGTAACATTCATACATTCTTTCTACAGGGACAGAATGTTTGCCAGCAGTAGACCCCAGACTGAGCATCTCCATAATATCCCAGGGGAAGGGATTGTTGGTAGACCCTCTTTTCCTGGATAGGAGGATAAGGGAGACTTTTACAGTCCATTACTTCAGGGATTAGGACACCCCAGGCATTGACCCATTTGGGAGACAGTATTATTTCCTTAGTACTGCTGCTAAGTAAAGCAAGAAGTTGCTTTTTATTTCATTTCATTTTGAATGGGGGGGTGTTATAGTCCCTGAGGAACTGGCCTGGGGGAGGAAGTAGCAGTAGATGTTCTTCATATCGATCACTGTAGCAGTAGCCTTTGCTGCTTAGCACTTAGTTAACTCCACTCATACTTTTTCTAATAAGGATGTGAAAATTGATGGGTATGGGACAAAAAGTGTATACTTTTGCAACTTTGAATTTCAAGTTGTCAAGCTCGTATGTTAGTTTATTCTGATATATTGTGAAAGTGGAAGGAATGTTTTATCTACGGTTTCTTCTCGTGAATTAAAATCTGCTTAAAATATTCTTCAAAAAGCTAGTTTTTTCTCTTACACAGGTCACTACTCATTGTTAGTAGTGTGTGTTATATGACTGTTGATCCTTCTTCAGGCTGCATTTTCAGAACATTTCCGATTGATAAAAATAAGATTTTAAATTCTCACTTGGATAGAGATTTAGTGTTTGGCCCCAGTGCTGCAGAGGTCATCAAAAAGTGTGATGGAAGGTGGCAAGCTGATGCAGGGAATCTCAAACTTTTCAGCCCTCCTTTTCCAAATTGTTCAAGGGGTTTTCTTTGTCCTCATTCAGTTTCAGCAAAAAAACAGTTGCAAAATAATTCAGGTAAACATACTTTTAAGAAGTGCCAAGGAGGTTCCAAAAAGAAGTTTCAAACATTGCAAAACCAAATACTCTCATGTCTGAGTATTCTAGAGACCTTGTGACCTGCCCCACCCTGGCCATTTTTCTCTTTCAGAAAAATCTGTATCTCCATTTTTTCCCTCTTTGGCAACATATTGTTTCAGACAAGTGGGCAGGGTTACAGATGACAGTATGAGGAAATTCCTCCTTTCCTGTGGGTTATTCCTCATCCTGCAGATCCGATTGTTTTGTTTCCACCTATTCATCACGTGCTACCCACAAGGAGTGATAGAACCAGCTCCTCCTTCCCAGTTCGGGAAGGATTTTTATTCAAGGATGCTATTCGTCCCAAGGAAAGAAAACGCTTGTAGACTAGATCTGGATCTTTCCTAAACCTGTTTGTGATAGTGCCCACATTCTAAATGTCACTTCACACCCTGTTACCTCCTCTTCCTCTCTGAAGCTTCCTGGTTAACACTAGACTTAAAAGGTGCATATTATCACATTTCTGTTCAGTCTTCAGTCATTTATTAAGGTGTTGCTTGCCTAGTTTGCATCATCAGTTCTCTGCCTTACTGTTTGGACTATCGACTGTACCAAGAGTGTTCACAAAGTGTCTAGTTCCATTTATAGCTCATTCCAGGCTACTGGGTATACACATTTTCCTGTAGTATGTTGGCTTGCTTATCTTTGCAGTGACTTTTTTCAGAATGTTGAGAGTCTCTTTCTTGGGTGAGAGATCTCTTACACAAGCTGGGGTGAGAGATCTCTTACACAAGCTGGGATTCCAAGAGAACATTCAAAATTCTTTGACACCCTCACACAAGATAGTGTTCCTGGGATGTCAGATGCCTCAGTTCAGACAGCTTTTCTTTATCAGAGAAAAATAGATCTTTATGTATATCTATTTCTAAGGATTTCCAAACAAACTTTAATCACTGTGAGGGAATGCCTCAGGTTTTTGGGTCTCATGATACACTAAGCAAGACTCCACATGAGAAATGTACAGTAGCATCAGAAATCTCTTTGTCCCAGCATTAACATACTTTATATTTTCAGTTCCCAAGGTTTGTCAGAAGAGAAATCACATGGACTTGGTGGAGACGACCAATAATCTTAAATCAAGGTCTCCCCTTCTTCCTCCCTGCTACAAAGCAGTCCGTCACCACAGATGCTTCAAACTTTGCTTGGGGGAGCAGTTTCAGGAGAGAGAAAAGTGTAGGGGGTGTGAGACACCAAAGACAGATGCAAGCACAAAAATACTGGGGAGATACTTCCCTGATCAAGCCATTCAATTCTCTGAACCATCTTTGGTCCCCAGCACCACCTCAAGTGATTACAGATACCACAGTGATGTACATCAATAAGCAAGGGGGAACCAGGTCATACTCCTTTGCAGATTAGCCATGTTAGAATGGGATGTAGCTTCACAGCAGAATCTTACTACAGGCATCCTACATTCTGTCAGAGCAAAATTGTGTGTGCCAGACAAGCTGAGCAGAACCAGGGCAGACCCTCATGAATGGAAACTAGATCCAGGAGTCCATCTCTGGGGAGGTCTTCAAGTAGACCTCACTGATCAATCAACTGTAAAATGTCTGTTCCAAGACTCCGTGCATGAAGGCCTTGAAAAACGTATAGTTTTTTTTTTCTCCTTTGGACAGGAATGTTCCTGTATGCCTTCCCACCAATATCCAGCATAGTTGTGAAGAATCAGAAGGAATCCTCCAACGTCATTGGTGCTGACTTCCTTCTGGTTCAGGCAGCCATGGTTCCCCCTTCTTTTGGAAGTGGCCAGGAACTGTTACCACAGGCTTCCTTACCGAATAGATCTGCTCCCAATAGAACATGGGTTTTTGATGCACCCAAACATCAATCATCTTCATTTGACTGCCTGAATGATGGGGTCTTGATGCCTTCTAGGCACCTGTTTTCTGAGAGCATGCAGCAGATACCAAAAGAGACAAGAAAGTGTGCTACTAGAAAATCATATATTAAATTGAATAGGTTTTGTAGTTGGTGCCATAGCATAACCAGTACCCATTCATGGTTAGTTATTCTCTGGTCTCACAATATTTGTGAGAGTTACTATTATCCTATTACCTTCTTTCTATCCAGGTTTATGTATCGTCTGTTTCAACATATCTGACCATGGATCCTCCTCCTTGGGATCTTAATTTTTGTATTAGAGAAACTAACACTTGATCCATTTGAACCAGCTAATCTAGCTGACTTGTGGTTCTAGTCATGGAATACATTTTTATTGATTGATCTGACCTCTGCAAAGAAGGGTGTCTGAATTGTATGGCGAGTCAGCTCCACCTTATTTTCCACAAGGACAGGTTTTCTTTGATAATTAATTTTTCTTTTATGCTTAAAGTAGTATCTGAATTTACATTAAGCCAAACTACCCATCTCCTGGTTTTCTTTCCTGAACCAAAAAATAAGGGTGAGAATATTCTGTACCTTGGATGTCCACAAACAACTCTGGTGCTATATTGACAGAACTGAATCTTTCAGATCACTAGATTAGTTGTTCATTTTTTGGTTAGGTAAGAAGGGACAACTGGTGTCAAAACAGACTATTTCCATATGGTTGTCTAAGGCTGTTACAAATCTATTCCAGGCAGGGTGAAGGCCCACTCAACAAGGGCTTTGGCTTTTTGGAAAGGGTTGTATTCTAGAAGTTGCTACTTCAACCTCTGTATAGAATTTTACAAAGCATTGCAAGTGGATTCCTTCTCCAGGTCTAGACCATGCTTTAAGACCATCTTAAGGGGCTTCTAGAAACTTCCTCGTCCACCTCCCAAATGTAGTTACTGTGGTAATCTACTCGTATACCTAAGGATACTGCAGCAATGTTCAATATGAAGAATATGTTATAGTTGTGAAAGCTGAACTTACCATAACAGTATATGTTTGAATGATCCCTGCTGCTGTAGCTGCTCCCTTTCTCCATTCCCACCCCTTGTGTGTGTTTTTTTGCTATTCCTACCTTTGGCTTTTCAGGGCTCAGCCTCCCTCTCTGCTGGCAGGAAAGCTTTGAGGAGCTTTGTGCCCAAACTTATCCTTTAGTCTGCTCAGCCAAAGAGCCCTCCTTAATACCATACTAGTGACCATAGCCCTGGAAGTATCAGAGTCGTACACAAAGCAAACAGAGTAGTGACCTGTGCAATAGAAGAAAATTATTTAAAGTAAGAGTTATAATAGAAGAAAGTTATTTAAAGCAGATTTTAATTCACAAGAAGAAACTGTACATAAAACATTCATACTTTTCCCAATGCATCAGAATAAACTTTCACACAAGACTGACAATTTAAAATTATGAAATTCAAGGTTACAAAAAGAGTAGGATTGGAATTAATTAAATGCTAAGCAGTAGAGGCTACTGTGGCAGTGATCTTTGAACATCTACTGTTGTGGTAAGTTCAACTTGCACAACTGTTTGGGTGATGGGAGCCTGGTTTCCAATGCTGATTAAAGTCTGGTGGAGACTAGAGGCTCCAGCTTGTCTGTTGCAGTGGGGACTGTCACAGACAAAATCATTCATGTCTTTACCTGCATTTAATGTCATTGCACATTGGGCTTTGGGGTGGACTTTAACTGGGATATGATTTAAAAAAAAAACTTAATCATGTAGTCCCACTGTGCTCATGACTCTTTTTTTCAGAAGAAATGAGGTGGGAATTAGCCCTCACACAAATGAAGTACAGATAACATAATTCCCAGTAGAATGTTTGTTCATTAGCACACAAAGGACAGTGAAGCAAATAATTAAGAATATAAGACATCATACACTGCTTGGTGACCTACAAAGTACTTGATATATTTAGCAGAAGATGCTGTTTTCATAAATGTAGGCACTGTATGAGAGGAGAGCTAAAATGCTTTAAATGTATGAATAGAATTTCTCTGATTTGTCTAGGCATGAAGTTTAGATAAGCTGAAGTGGCATATGGACAGCTGCGGTCCACAGCTTTGCCAGGAAGTGCAGGGTGTTAAAGTAGAAGCAGTATGACTGTGGAGAAAGGCATGGAAAAGTCAATCAAGCTGTCACAAAGTGAATACAATTTTCATATCCCAGGACAAACCTTGCTAGTGTTTAATTTACAAATCTGACTTTGTGTCTTTCTGGCGGAGTTAAAGCAATATGCAACTGCCATATAGGAACAAGTGGAGAATAGCTGCACTGGCAGTCAGTTTAAAAACTGAGTAAATGGTCCTTTGATTTCATAAGTTAGATTATAGTTGGGGTTTATGCAACTCTTTTTCACAGCAGAGATGTACTCTGCAAATGGCATTGTCTCATCAAGTACAAAACACAGGTGTTTGAATGATTTCAACTGTTTAATGCGAGCACCAGATGAGAGCTTGGTGACAGTATGGCTGTAAAATTTCTTGTCACATAACATAATCTTCAAGGTACTGAGGAATAAGGAACTGTTTAAATCCATTTTGCTGGTGCCTCATAACCTTATAGTCTTGAAAGCCTTCAGGTTAAGTAGCTAGGTGTTAGACATCCATTTTGCTGTAGGCAGCTCGCAATTCAGATGGCAGTGTTTTAGGGGAGAGTGCCAGAGCCACAGAAATTGAGTACATTTTTACTTTGTGGTGAGGACAATTCTGCTCCTATTTTATCCTTCCAAATCCATACCTTATAGCATTTTCAGAAATGAAAGGATAAAACTCATTGTACTTACTAGAATAAAGTACTTTAAAACATCAGATCTACCACATCACTTCAACAGTTAAATCACTGAAGAATTACTTCAGAAATTCTTCAGTCATGGCTAACAGGCATTCTGTCATATTTTTGTTAATACTTACTTATTTTACATTTGTTGGCCGGGCTAGTCTAACTGGGTATATGTCCATTTTCAGTAGAGGCCCGGGGAGAAAAGCTCCAAGCTTGAACAGTGACAGTTTACAATATATAAAAAGACACGTAAAATCACAGTACAGTGGCAACATTGGTCAAAAGAAAAATTATACTAAACACAATAGTAAGTTTGAGCAAGACCCAATTAGGAGAGAAAACCATTTTATTTTATCCTCATACTATGAGGGAAAGTGTAGTGACTAGAATTAGAGGCATAGGTTAGAGAAGTAGAGAAAGGGGGTGAGAGCAGGAAGGGGAAATAGATATCAGTCTGGATTCGCACATGGACAAAGCCAGTGAGTTTTAAGGTGTTCTTTAAGATGTTTTTTAAATAGAGAAGTAGAATCAAGGGTTGATATTTCAGAAGGAAGCTGAAGAAATACTTAGCCCTACAGTTACAACTGCTACTAATCCCTTCTGTGTCCAGCTCATTTGGCTGTGACATCTGTCTGCTTTAATTCACTTTACCCCCCTCGCCTACACACTTTCAGTTCCTCTGCTATGCCTCTGATACTGTGCATGATGTCTTTACATTAAGTATGCACAAACCTGTTTTCTTTTAAATGAATATTCTGTGTCCTATATGGTTCATTTTTTCATCCTATTTCTTTTTTTTACTACATCCCCAACTTGGCGTTTCTTCCTGCTTCAATGCTGTATCATTTTCAAGTACAAAGTATGACATAAAGTCAGCATTCTACCTTTGCCCCTATCTCTTATGCTCCTTTTCACCTTTCCTAACTCTGTTTTAATAACTTTCTCTCGCATAAAGATTTCTACATTTCAGTTCCCATATTTGTTTAAAGTTTTGTACTATAATTATTTTGTAGTTCACTTTATTGTAAAAATTGCTTCTTAAAACAGTTTTGTGCTTCAGTTATAATTTGATCTTCAACCTGTGGGTTTCGGATCTGAATCAGATTAGACATGGCCACATTTTCCAGCTACTGATCTGAGCTCCCAGCTCTTCCCCTTACCCATAATGCCCCCTGTCTCCTTCCTGCCTTCAGATCTAGTTTGCTGCTAGTGAAGTAACAAGTGTGGTCCGAGCTCTTAGTGTAGTTGGGAGTTTTTTGAGAGTAAAAACCTGATATTTTTCTTCCCTATTTTCCTTTTCAAATGTCATCTTTACAAAATGCAAGTTTAGTTTTCAGCTCTTTTCTGTCTTTTCTATCGTGAGTGTGTGTGTTGGTCCTGTTTCTTTTAGGGATGCCTGAAGCTCCTAAAGCAGGCTTCCATAAATGCACAGTGTGTGGCCATAAGCTTTCCCCAGCTGATGGCCACGCTCTGTGTGGTGTGTGTCTGGGAGCAGTGCACCTTCAGACCTCCTGTCCTATCTGTGCTGAGTTCAAACCCAGAGCACTGAAGGACAGGAGGGACAAAATGATTCTGAAGGGGCTACTTCCCTCCTCTGGGACAGTAGTTCCTCCTTTGCTTCCTGCGGGAACAGCAGCAGCTGCATCTTCCTGCTCCCCTAGCCTCTGGGACTCAAACTCCCGCCAAGAGGTCCAGGGAGGGAAAAGAGGCCAAGAAGGACAAGCCGTGCAAGCGGTCCCCCGACCACCCTGTTATGGCTGGTCCACCACAGAAGGTAAGGCCTCCAACTAGGCCTGGGTCTCCTCAGCTTAGATCTCCCAGATTTTCTCCTGAGCCAGAGGAAACCCCCTGTCCAGTCCCCAGTTAGGTCCCCTCCCCACTAGCTTTCTAGACCTGTCTTGGTGGCTTCTTCATGATCTACCCAGAGTTTGAGCGAAGCAGAGATGGACAAGATGATGTGGAGGTTTATCCGCACTGAGATGTTGCCAGCACCCTCTCCCTCTGGAGGGGGTAGCTCACCACCTTTCTTTACACCTATAACTCCTTCTCCAATCCGACCTTTGGTTTCAGAGTCTTTGGATCCGAGGACCCGAGGGGTCTGTGCCAACGGTCCCATGCACCTCATCACTGGCCATTGCTTTGAGTGGGTCTGATCTGATGGGTTTGGATCTGAGCTCTCAGAGCCATAGTCTTGATGTCAGATCTGAGGGGGTGCTGTTGGCTCAGAGCATTTTGGAGTGCAGTATCCCTCTCGGCTCTTAGAGCCTCAGCTCTGACTTCTCCATTGGGTCAGAGGGGGGGTGGCCCCCACTGGTATTTCCCAGGAGGTTAGTTCCCCCTTTGGCATTTGACTTGGTGGAGAGGGTTCTCTCAGTTTTGAGACCCTTGGAGAAGGTTTCTCTGTTTCGAGACCCTTGACCATCTCGTGCTCCGTCCAGACCCCCTTGGCTTTGGGTGCAGTCCCGACCATCTTTCCCTCTCAGGAATAGCCCATGCCTGTCCTGCCTCAGGAGGCTCCCCCACTGGAACAGGAAGTTTGTGATGCCTCTCCAGAGAGCCCCACTAAGGAGGTACCTCACAAACGAATGTGCAAAAGGAAGCACTTGGACTCCCCATCAGAGTCCCTCACTGAAGACACTGACTGGGAGAAGGTTCTGCAAGGTCAACTCTGAGGATGTCTCCTTTGGAGACATCATGGAACTCCACCAGAAGGGGGGTGGTCTGCCCCAAAACCGACCTCGGACAAGTCAGTGTTCCTGGAGGCATTCAGCATGGGCCCATCTACCTCTTGGGTGTCCCCTCCTGCAGATCCCTTAGTGGATCTTATAACATCTAGGGATGGAAGGAACTGGACACCGTGGAGCCTATCCCCAAGCACCCTGACAAGTTCTTGATTCCCCCATCGGACAGGACGTGCTGGAATAAGGGGTCTCCAGTGGATGCTATGTTTGTGGCAGCCGCCACCAAGAAGGAACTCACGCAGGAGAGCTCCACGGTTCACCCTCCTGATTGTGAATCAAGACCGTTTTGGGAAGTGGATGTATACTTCAGCGACCTTCTCAGTAAGGGTGCTGAACTACATGGCACACGTCATTTGATTACAGCAAGACCTGGTCAAAGAAGTCGCTGAGTCGACCCGGAGTCCATGTCAGCAGAGGACAAAAATAAGTTTTCCGTGCGCATGGCCACTCTTAAAGCAGCTTTGAATACATCCATGTGCCTGCTCTCCCATGCTATGGAGGGACAGGCATTGCCATCAGGCGCCATGCCTGGCTTTGGCTTTGTCAGTTTTCGGAACCCTTTAAGGCGTCCTTTACAAATGCCCCTTAATGATGGTTCTTCCATTTTTGGGAAATCTGTTACTCTGGTCCAGAGTGAGAAAGATGGGAAGACACTGTCTGCCATCAGAATCCACTTCTCCTCCCCTCAGTGATCCTTTTCCAGGAATTAGCAAGGGACAATGTGGTTCTGGAAGTCTCAGGCATTTTCCCGGGACACTCAGGACTCACCTTCCCCCAGAGGCAGAGGGGGTAATGACAAATGCTGCCCTAGAGGTAGAGGGGGGTCATAGAAACTTCGGGCCCTGAGAACCCTTCTCTGAGAAACCTGGGCAGCAGCCTTAAAGGGGTGCCTGACTGCTCATCTCTTGTGGCAGTCGGGGGTCACCTTTTGCTACACCCAATGGCATGGGAGTCCGTTACAAAAGATCTCTGGGTGTTGCAAATTATATCCAGAGGATATTTCATCCAGTTCAAAGAACCACCATGACCAAAGAAACACCTCCGGACATCCCACCCATGCAAAGGGAGGAAGCAGCACTAGAAAAAAAAAAAAGCTGCTAATCAAATGGGTCATCCAACCTGTCCCCCAGACCAATCTGGATCAGCCATTTACTCCACGTTCTTTTTAATGCCAAAAAAAAACAGGGGACTTCAGACCTGTTTTGAATCTGTCCACCTTGAACCTGTTGGTAACCAAAACGAATTTCTAGATGGTCACTCTTCTACCCATCCTGCCCTATCTGCAGATGAATGATTGGATGTGTTTGATAGACCTCCAAGATGCTTACTACCACATCGAGAGACAGATGCTCTGAGATTCCTCTGCTTCTGGCTAGGAGCCAGTCATTATCAGTTCAGAGACCTTCCCTTTGGTCTTGCCTCAGCCTCCATGGTGTTTACCAAGGTGATGGCGGTAGTAGTGGCTCACCTGAGGCTTCAGGGTATCCAGGTCTTCCCTTACCTGGATAATTGGCTCTTTTGCTGCCCCTTCCAAGCATCTACTTTGTCAGGCTAGGGACTGCTTTTTTCAACTAGCAAACTGGGCATTACCATAAACAAAAACAAATCTTTACTGACCTCAGTTCACGTTCTAGATTTCATCGGGGCTCTGTTAAACACCGTTCAAATGAAAGTTTTCCTCACCCCGGACAGGCTACGCAGTTTGAAGTTACACATCCTGCATGTTCTTCAGGTCCAAGTTCCAACAGCAGAAGTAGTTCTAAGGGCATTTGGGTCAATGGTGGCCACAATCAACCTGTTACCTTTAGTGCGCCTTCATATGTGAATTCTACAGTGGACAACTCAGTTCAGTGGTCTTTTAGATCTTCCTTTGTCTCATCCCATTTGAATTTCCTGAGTGTGCGGGGACTCTCTTCAGTGGTGGAGTCAGTCCCTCGACCTACTGAAGGGACATCCTTTTCTTCCAGACTTTCAAAGCCACAGTGACCACGGATGCCTCCCAGCTTGGGGGGGGGCATTGCTTGGGAAGGGCAGTCTAAGGCACGTGGTCCCATCCAAGACCAATTTGAATATCAACGTCCTGGAGATGAGGGCAGTTCTCCTTGTGTTAGAGACCCTTCATGCTCATCTTCCTCTAGGAACGATCGCAGTTCAGACTGACAATGTGTGTAGTCTGGTATATCAACAAACAAGGGTGAACCAGATCTTAACCCCTCTGTCATTTTCTGGTGGCAACACACATTCTGGGATGGTTCAACATTCTAGTGGACAGGCTCAGCAGATTTATCCTGATGCCTTGAGTGGTGTCTGGAATCCTTCAGTAGCAGAACGGATCTTTCAAACGTGGGGTTATCCTTGCTGCGATCTCTTCGCATCTCCTTGCAATGCGAAATGCAGTGAGTTCTTTGCTGTGAACCCCCCCCCCCCTCAGATGGAAGCCCACAGAGATGCACTAATTCATGCTTGGCCTCCCAGACTTCTTTATGCTTATCCTCCATTATCCCTCATGTTGAAGCTTCTTCAGAAAGCTCACAGGCTGTGGTGCACTGTGATCCCATCGCCCCATTACGGCCTTGTCTGGTTCCCCTTTCTATGGTCTCATTTTCTAGTTCCATCATGGAGGTTGGACCCAGTTCCAGATCTTATTTTTCATCCTTCAGGGATTCCTCATCCAGACCTGGGCAGTCTGAAGCTCACTTCTTGGCTGCTCTAGATCCCATGATTGTTAGGACTCCTGGTTTATCTTCTCTGGTTAAGGACATTTTGGTGGAGGCTCACAAGTCTTCCACCAGAAAAGACTATAATAGCAAATGGAAGAGTTTCTCTATATGGGCCTCACAGCATGCCTTGGATCCTTTCACAGCACCAGTGTCCACAGTGCTAGACTTTCTGGTGGGAAATTTTCATCAAGGGGCCAGTTTCTCCATAGTGAAAGTTCAATTGGCTGCCATTTCTAGTTTTCATGTTGGAGAAAACATGTCTTCCTTTGCTTCAAAGCTTTGCAAGTCTTTTTCTTAAAGGTATCGTTCTACTTAGTCCTCCAATTAAGGATCCCACCTCTCCCAGAGACCTTACCCTTGTGCTCCAGGTGTTGGTCTCCCCACCTTTTGAACCAGCAGCTTCGGTAGATTTACAGTATCTGTCTTGGAAAACTCCTTTTTTTGGTGGCCATTACTTCTGCCAAGAGGGTGTCAGAACTTCAAGCCCTTTCCATCAAATCTCCATATATGATTTTTCATGAAGATGGTTTCTTTGTGCACCAACCCTTCCTAAAGTAGTGTCAGAGGCAAATATTAACCAGACTTTTAATCTACCACTTTTTTTCCCAAATTTTCAAAATAAAGGGGAATATAAACTGCACTTGCTGGATATTCACAGGCAATTGAGATTTTACTTGTACAGGACTTAAAGCATTTTGTAAAGCAGATCCATTGTTTGCTTCTTACTCGAGACCTTTCCTAGGGAAATCAATTTCTGAAGTGACTATTGCTCACTGGATTTCCCAATGGATTATTAGAGTGTATTCTTCTAGTGGAATTTCCCCTCCAGATCAGGTAAAAGTGCATTCTACCAGGTCTATGGCTACTTCAGCTGCCTTTTAGTCTAGAGTGTCACTGGATAATTTGTTCTCATACCTTCATTTCGCATTGCAAGCTGGATATTGTGTTAAGGAACAAGGCATCCTTTGGTTCTGTGGTGCTCTGGAATATCCTTTCATGAGAGCCTCAAGTGTTTGGGAGCTGGGGATTTTGTCCCACAGGTTGAAGATCAAATGAAGTCAACTACTTCAGATAAAGGTTATATACTCACTATAACGTTCCATCTGAGTAGTTGTACTTCGTTTTCAACCTCCCCCCTTCCCCAACCTTGTCATTTTGGTACTGCCAACCTAGGAGTATGATCAGTCCAGAATTGCTCATGGTCAATCTAGGAGTTTAGCTTTCCTTCTTGTTGGGTTGAGTATGTGTTATGTAATTAGCAGAAAATGCGATCTGAAGGGAGGAAGGAGAGACTGGCCAGTATGGGTAAGGGGAGGAGCTGGGAGCTCGTATCAGTAGCTGGAAAATGCGGCTGTGTCGGCTTCCACAGGTTGAAGAAAAATGAAGTACAGCTACTCAGAGCATTATGGTGAGTACATAACTTCTTTTTTCCAACTTAAAAGTCTGCCTTACTTTTGCCTTATGGTCCGGGTCATATCTGAAAAGGGTCCCTGGACCATCTGACTTACTAGTTAACAAATGTATAAATAACAGGATTGTGATTTCAGGCCTTGAGATCCACGTAGGGCAGACACTGCCCATTTCAGACAAAAGGGGTTTCCCCCTTAGATGAAGTGACAACCAATTCTACCATTGGGCTTGGATGCAACATTCCAGATCTTGTCAGACCTTCTGTTGGAGGTTTTAGAGGTGATTGAAGCTGACACAAAATCATTCATCAGACTTTGCTAAAGTTGAGTTGTTTAACACCTTAGCAGAGTAGTAGTGACTACTGCCTCATTCAGTTGTTTACAGGTTATCATCTTAAAGTACCTATTTTAGTTGGATATTCCTGCCTTTTTAATGCATTGTAGCCTGGGAATGGCAGAAGTGTGGCCTGTTATTGGTGCCTTAGGCAGGTATGGAGATTTTGCATTTTCTCACCTTTCAAGACCCCTTTTCCTTTGTTCTTGAATTTCATGGCTGACTGACTTGTTCATCCTCCCTTTGATCTTCAAGTCTGAAGTTTCTCTCTGAGCATGCCATTCTTCATGGCTTTTACTTCTGTTCATAGGATCTCAAGAGTTACAGGCCCTGATCTGTAAGGAACTCTTCTGCTACAAAAGGTTCCAATTTGTCCTTAAACCATTATTTCCAGTCAATTTCCTCACTTTCTTTTTGGAAGACCGTGTTTGTGGATAGGCATTTCCATTCATTAAGTGTGCATCACCAGCTTAGGTTTTATTTAAACAGGGTAGAGGAGTTCAGGAAGTTAGACTAGCTGTTCCTGTCAGGAATGATTTCTAACTGCATCATGTTTTGTAATCTGATGACAAATTTTCATTGGATTTTTATCCACTGCATCAGAAGTGTGGTTACTTTCATTGCACATTTCTTGTGTCCATTATGGTCATCTGTGCTAGAGCTAATTGATTATTCACTCACAAAGCGGTGTTGCTTAATCATTGGTTCCAGGAGTCGGTGTCTGAATGATGAGCAAGTCAGATGTAGGCAATATAAATGTGGACGTAGCCTTACTGAGTGTATTCAGTGAGACTTTTGTTGAAAAACTGTGTACCCTATGATATGCAGATCAGTTTTGCCAGATCATTATCATTAAAAACTTTGTACCTTTTGTCAAAAAAGGCATTTTTAACCACCCTTTACTTAAGGAGTTGGACGTTAAGAATGTTTTGCATTTAGGCCTTTTTCTGGTTTCTTCCCTTCCTGGGAGTTTTTTTCCACAGCAGTTATCCACGTCAGATAACATGTAAAGTTAGAGTTCACAGGCATGTAAGCACTTTTGAGCTGTGAGAAGGCTATCAGCAATGGCTATCAAGGTAAAAGAGATGCAGAACAGCATTTCTGAATTGAGAAACTTAAGACCTGTAAAACCAGTCCGCTCACTGGAAGACAATCAAGCTCGTCAGTCATGACATTCATGTTCAGTGAAGGGTTTTTGAAAAGGGACGAAAAAAACAAAATTCCCTTAAAGTGCTTCTAAGGCACTAGGACTCAGAGAAAAGGCAGCTCAGTTAAAAAAAGTAAATAAAATAAGAAAATGGTGAAAAAATGTCATGCAGTGCACAAAATGTCTTGACTGAGACTGCAAAGCAATATGCAGCTCATCAGACATTTGCATGCTTTCTATTGTTTCACCTCTGTCAATTACAGGGTGATAAATGTTCAAGTAACACTATTCGGAAGGTAGGGGAAAGTTGCAAGAAGTCAAATTGACTTGCTGGTTCTCTGATGCAGCTCATACAATTGATTGCCATTGCTGACACCAGGTGATGCATTTGTAGGGTGATGGTGTTTTTTTTTTTTGGTAGACTTGATTTTCTTGCCTTTAATAATGTTGTAGTTGTCTTCATTCTGTGACTGATTTTTTTTTTTTCTACACTTGTCTGTAGGACTGGTGCTTGCATTTTGGAGGACCCCAGCAAGTTTCAAATTGGAGGGCCCTACCCATGAGAATATAAAGTGTGACCACATTGCTGTCACACCCCCTTCCCCTGTCAACCTTATCCAGCACCATTTAATGATCACTGTAGTGTTACTACATTCAAATCACCAAGAATTGAAGTACCAAGGTGTACACAGACTGGCATTTAGTGCCAATGTTACATTGACAAGCCCCTGTACCACAGCAAGGTAGCCCCTCACTGAGGTGCATGCACACTGCATACTTCTCAACTGCTCAGATTTTTGCAGAATGTCCAGATTTGACACATTTTTGGTCTGTTCCCCAATGTGTAGTTTTCTGGATTTTTTTGTGGCAAATAGTGAGGGTTGAAGTCACTAAATAATGATAGGCATTTGAGTTTCAGACATCATATCCTTCAGAAAATGCATGGTAACATAGTACATTTTGTTCTAGCAAATTTCTAAGTTTATAAGCGCAGTATTTGCAATTTGTCCTGATTTGTGGGGGCTTTGTCCTTCATTATATTTGGATTTATCTAGATTTTTTCTGTGCCAAAAGGTTTAGAGCTATGACTGACTGACATTTCGTAACAATGTTGGTACATTATGACAAGCCCCTATACCTCATCAAGGTAGCCAGTCATACAGAAGTGCACAAAGACACACACACAGCAGCCTCACAAGATAAATGCAGTAAGGTTGAACAGAGACTCCCTCACACAGGGCAGAGGGACACAAGACAGCTGCAACAGAGTCTTACACAGGACAGACATCTACACATGATAGACAGCACTACAGCAAGACTGAATTAACATCTATACAGACTCCCATACCAGATAGCATTCAGGAGCGGCCTTAGGTCAACTGGTGCCCTAGGCAAAAGTGATCTATGGTGCCCCTCTCACACCACTCAGTGCCCCCATCTTGGTCTACCTACACTAAATAAATACTGAGAAAGTGCCTAAGGCTGGGTATGATAGCATTATAGCAAGACTGAACAGACATACAGCTACACAGACTCTTGCACACAGTACACATACACAACAACAGCAAGACTTAGTACCCACAGAGACTCCCATACACAGGACAGAGAGACACGAGACTATGACAAATACTGCAAGACTGAACAGGGACCCACACAAGATGAAGGTAGCACTGCCACAGGACAGAACTGAGATACCATGCAGACTTCTAAACACAAGACAATAACATCACTATGGCAAGACTGAAATACACAAGCAGCATTAGATAAACTGACCCAATCTTACAAGACAGACTGTTACTGACATGCAGAACAGTCACATAATAGAAGTGTGCAAGACAGCCATGGAACGGGCAGAAAAGACTACAGACACAAGACATACAAGGGAAAGTCATGGGGATTACTGAGCCTGAGGCAGACCGACTCAAACCCAAAGGGAAACAGGTGAAGTCAAGACCACCAGTGTGTCATTTATCTTCAGTGTGCAGTTAGCGCCTCAGCTTTTCTGATTGCTGCTACTTTTAGTGACATGGGCACTTTGTACTTTCTGTGCTTCTGTCCTGGCCTCACAATGTCTCCTGCCACTCCCAACTGTCCTGGCTTCACGATGACTCCTGCTGCTCCCAACTGTCCTCGCCTCACCTCACCACGACTCCTGCTAGTTTCATCCTTTTTGTACTACTTTGTCCTACTTGCTTGAGTAAGCAAAAAAAAAAATACACAGCATACTGTACAAGGCAGGCTAAGATGCTACCTGAAATTTACTGCCATGCTGTATTATAAAAGATTAGGTACAGGTGCATATTTAATTTCCAGTAGAGTTTTACTGAGATCTTGTGAATTTTCTTCCAGACAAAGTCTTCAGTGAGACTGCTGTGTGATTAACCTGGCCCCACTTCATACTCAGTTGAGAGCACAGCTAAGCCAGAAAAATCTCTCCTGACTCTTTTAACATAGGTGTGCCTTTTGAGTTTCAATTTAGAAAAGCTGTGTTCTGTAGTAGCCACTGTGACAAGTGCAGTCAAGTAAATGTGCATTGAAACTTATTTACGTAGATGTCTTGCAAGTGGTTGTGAATGAGGAAATATAACACAGTGGTGGTGATTCATTATCAGCCATTTGAGAAAGGCTTTTCAGTTCATGTCCAATGTCACAGTGGCTACTTATCCTGTCAGTCAGTTCTTTCAGAGCCTTGCACAATGGGATCAATGTGTCTTCTGCAACTTCACTCAAGGCTTTAATATTTGGTAAAAATCCAAAGGCCTTATCAGAGTCTGAAAGTTGCTCAGACTGGTCAGTAAATGACTGCATTGTATCTAACAGCACACTGAAGAACCTGTACATGTAGTGTTATCATTGGATCCTGTACAGTCTCATCATTTCCTTCGTAGTCAAATAAGTGCTTTACTTTCCTCTGCCTCTTTTCCTGAAATGTGGTGCCAACATCCAGATGTCCTTCTATTCACATGTTGCAGTATTCATCATATGTGGGTTTACTCCTCTTGCTACCTGAACATCTGGCCAGTATACAAAAGATTTCAGTCACTGTATGGTGCGTGGGATGTCTGATGTGGCTACTAGAACATGGGCGAAAAAAGTGATGTCTGCATGCACCAGCCCTCAGAACTTCTCAGTTGCCAGTTGAATGTCAGGTGTTCCTACCATCCAGGCTATCTGATTTAGGAGAAATCAGGTAAGTGCCCCATTCGGGAACTTTTTCAGTCATTTATTTTATCCTAATGCTTGTCCATGTCATCAAGAAAGGGCAATTGGCCATCAGATACCTCACAAGGATGCCCACGACTAGTGTCTATTTTGTTTAGGTAGGTCACACAACTACACGCTTGCACCATCTGCCAGGTGTTTGTGCCCAAAACTCTCCACAGCTGTCTGCACGTGCTCAACCTATACCTAGAAAACCAACTTCTCAAACAGCCTTAGGTATGGAGGGTTCTGCCAACTTACCTGTTGAACTGCCGAAAAAGAAGGCTAAGACCATCAGGCCTACCACTGCACCTCTTTCGTCCGACCCTCAGCCTATGGCCGTCTGCCTGGTTGAAGACTTGGCTCCATCGCTTTGGATACAGCGGGGTACCTTCACGGAAACCACATAATCTTGCATGGAGGGCACATTCACAGAGGCTTTTCTGATGTCAGTTTCCAATGCTGGGGGAGGGATCAGTGTTCTTAGCAGGACTGTCAGATTCCCTTGGTTACCTTAGTCACCAGATTCCTGGCCTTCCTCCATGCAGATGCCTGCTAGGTCTCTCAAAAGGAAGGAAAAAAGAACACACATTTCTCCTGGTCTTGAAAGTACCCTGGACTGGCAGGCCTTCATCCAAAGTCTGTTTAATGCCCTACCACTCCAGGGGCATCCACACTCTCAACTACCATCCTGAGCCCTAGACCTCAGACATCAGATCCTTCTCAGAGGAAGAGGAATAATTATCTGATTCTTCTGAAGAATCCATGTCAGCTGCCTTCCCCCTGGGATATGGCTCCCAAGAGGAAGAATCCATTGACCCATCCTCCCCAGCAGAGGATTTGACGTTTGGGGAAACTATTACTAAAATGAACATTTCAAGTGGGAATCATCTGAAATGTCAGAGTCCACTAAAGGTATTATGACCTCATTCAGATAGATTCCCCAACACCTTCTGCTGTTCCACCAATTCTACCTGCCTTCCTGGATGCCTTCTCTTCAGGATCCCAGGACTCAAAGCCCCCCTGCTCCACGCAGACCTGATAGGTTTTATAAAGTTTCTGAGAATGCAAAGTTTCTAAGTGTCCTGCTGCAGACCCCACCACTAGTTACATTTCCACTGATAAGGCTTTAAAACTATTGCCTTCCACCACCATTCTCCCTGCTGACAAGGACAGCAAAACTGTGGAATTTCTGGGTAAGAAAATATGCACTTCTGCTACTCTGGCTTTCAGAGCTACTAATTACCAGGCACACATGGCTAAATATGCCTTATCCCTTTTGGAGATGTCCAAGGAATTGTCAAGAGTCCCCAGATTTTGCTGCCAAAGCTTCACTGTCTTCCCTAGTTGTTCTCACTTCTCAGGTTACCAGGCACTCTATGAAGTGCAGTTATGATGCTGCTGAGGTCTTGGCCAGATCAGCAGCTTCTTTGAGAAGGTACTCCTGGCTGACTTTAGAGCCAAGCTGGTTGATGGCCCTTTGGGCATCACAGCCCTGTTTGGAACAAAAGCGTCTGACTTATTTAAGTCATTACAGCAAAAGGGAAAAGAGATGCAGAATTTAAAACACTTGCTGGTTTCTCCTATTCCAGAATTACAGAGGAATTACCCAGCAAAAACAATTTATTAGAAAGCACTCTCGCACTGCTGCCTCCACAAGGTCTAGGAAAACTTCCAGGAAGCAACGCACTCCTACCAGAGCCCACACCTCTTCTAGCCAGAGGCCATCCTTTCAAGACAGGGCAGATGGTGTCTGACTCCTTGCCAAACTTGAAAAACCCTCCTCCTCCCACTTTCCCTCTCTGAGCCCCTCTCCCACTGTCTCCGTGTGGACACATCACCTTAGGCAAATGGGTCCTCTCTATAATAGAGAATAGGTATTTATGACCTGGCTTATGCCTTCAAAGAGAAGGGGTATCCCACAATCACCAAAAGAACAGCTCCCCCTATTGCAGCCAGTGTTCAACCTGATGGCTCAGGGCACCATTAAAACAGTCCCAGTGTCAGTAAAAGGAAGAGGATTTTCCTGGTTTCAAGAAAAGATGGTCCCTGGAGACCATTTCTAGACCTCTCACTACTCAACTTCTTCCTTCAGGACCCAACCTTCAGGATGTTGACCTTACCAACTCTTTTTCCACTCCCCCCAGGGGTTCATGGCCACCTTAGATATCAAGGATGCCTACCTTCACATCCCTATAGGTTCCTCTCACTTTCAATTCTCTGCCTTGCCCTTTCCACTGTACACCAAATGTCTGGCTCCAGTTATTGCCTTCTGCAGGACAAAAGGAATCCAAATATTCCCTTACTTGGACAACTTATTCATTCAACCAGACTGCAAACAGGCCCTCTGGCAACACTTACAGGTTGCCCTTACTCTCCTACAGTCCCTGGTATTTCAAATAAACTTCTGCAAATACCATCTGGAACCTACTCATGACATCATCTTCTTGAGGTGCAGGATTCCTACAGACATTATGAAAGCCTACCCCCCCCTAAAGGTGAAAAGCTTGACACAACAGCTACTTCTCGTCCTCAAGACCACAGAAATAACTGCAAGGCAGTACCTCCAGGCTACATGGCAGCCACTATCCCCATGCTACCATTAGCAAGATTCCATATGAGGAAATTGCAATGGTACCTCAGGTCAGTTTGGACCCAACACTCCCACCCTGCCTCAAACAAGAAATCCACTGGTGGTTGAAGCAGGTGAACAACCCAGGTCTTCCCCTTCAACCAGCTCAACCCAAACAGATCATGCACACACATCCCTCAAACTTGGGCTGGGGAGCAACTCTGAGGCACCTGAGTGCAAGGAGTGTGGCCAGCACCACACAGGAAAGAACACAATATCTAAGAGAAGAGGGAAATATTTTTGGCCCTGCAAGCCTTCCAAACCAACCTGCAAGGACAACTAAAATTGTTTACAGACAATACCACAATGCTGAGGTATCTCAACAAGAAAAGGGGAAACAAATCTTATTTGCTTTGTAGACTGGCTGTCCTGGTGTGGGAACTGGTCACCTCCCAGGGAGTAATCTTACAGGCAGTTTACATTCCTTCACAACAGACTCCCTCAGCAGCTCCATGACAAATGATCACAAATGGATGCTTCACAGGGATATTTTCCTGGACCTGGAACACCTCAAATAGACCTGTTTGCCTCCTCCATCAATAGGCAACTTCCGTTCTTCTGCGCCAGACTTCCACATCATCAGGCTATGGCAACAGATGCCTTCTCAGTCTCCTGGAAGGGGATGTTTCTGTGTGCATCCCCCCTTCCCACTTGTTCAGAAGGTCCTGCTGAAATCCAGCAGGGCAGACAAAAAATCTTGCTGGTGACTCCCTATTGGCCAAGACAGCATTGGTTCCCCATCCTCTTACAGCTATCCAAGGTCAATCACCATAGGTTACCCCCCAGAGTGGACCTTCTCACACAGCACAAGGGATCCCAAATACACCCACAATGGCAATATATGCACCTCACCCTGTGGATAATAGGATTCTGATCCCTTTCAGACACCTTTACAATGCAGACATGCTCACTGTCCTACAGGAGGCCAGGAAACCAGATAGAAGGAACTATTACCCATCAAAGTGGAAGAGATTTTCCATATGTTGTCTCAAAAGGCAGTTGGACCTGCTGGAAAGTGAGACCCCTCTAGTATTGTCTTGCCTGTGTGAACTTTTGCAGACAGGGGTTGGCCTTCTCATCCATTAAAGCCCACTTTTCTGCCATTTGAGCATGGCCACCTCTAGATCCCCCTAGCTTCAAAGTTATCAGCTAAGTTATTCCTTAAAGGGGTCCTTCACCTCAGACCACCCAGGAACCCCCCCCCCCATGGAACCTCAACTATGTTTTAGAGAAGCTCACGCTCCCTTCTTTTGAGCCAGCAGATAAAGCTTCCCTAAAACACTGCACATGGAAGACTATCCTCCTTGTGGCCTTGACCTCAGCCAGGAGAGTGTCAGAGTTGCAAGCCCTTATGGCTGTTCCACCCTATTTAGTATTCCACACTGACAGGCTTACTCTTAGAACTAACCCCTCTTTCATGCCCAAGGTGGTGAATGACCTTTCCCTAAATCAAGCCATCCACCTACCAACCTTCTTTCCTAATCCACAGGGAGACTGTACTCCATTCCCTGGATGTGCACAGACAACTCTGATATTATCTGCACAAAAAAAGTCCATCAGACAAGCTGAGAAACTGTTTATCTCCTTCCACCCCAGGGTCCTAGGGAGGGCAGTAACTGAACAAACTATCTGAACGTGGATTTCCAAAGCTATCACCTTTTGCTACAAACACCATGGGAAATCCCTGCAAGGTACTGTCAAAGCCCACTCCACCAGGGCAATGACATCCTCAGGGGCTTGGATATCTCCACCATACTGGAAGCAGCCACTTAGTCTTCACTGCACAGCTTCACCAAACACAAGTTAGACCACATTTCTAGGGCCAGGGCTATTCTCCATGGATTCCTGGAGAGCTCTTCTATGCCAGATCCCCCTTTTTCGCAGTGAGCTTTGGCACTTACCCATATGTGATTAATACTGCAACATGTGAATAGAAGGACATAGAAAAGTTGTGTAAAATCTTACCATAACTATAGATTTCCTTCTCTTCCATTTTGCCGTATTCCTTCCCACCCACCTACCCCTCCTGCTATGCAGCATTTCCATTTTCTGGATGGCACAGGGCTGGCATTACCCTTGCTAGGACTGGTTCTGACTGTGGCTTATAGTTCTGAGGGCTGGTGCATGCAGATGTCACTTTTATGGCCCATGTCCTAGCCACATCAAATGTCCCACACACCATACAGTGACTAAAATCTTTTGTATACTGGCCAGATGTTCAGGTAGCAGGAGGAGTAAACCCATATGTGATGAATGCTGCAACATGGAAGAGAAGAACATCTATGGGTTATGGACAGATTTTACACAACTTTTCTTTCTTCAGCTATTGTGGAGGCTTTACCCATGGCATGTTGAAATCCTGTGTCCAATTCTTCAGCAAGTCCATAGTTGACACCAGCACTTTGACAAATTTAGAAATATCAACTGAAGGACTATGCAGAACTTTGCTTACATGATTTACATCTGTCAGCACATCACACCAAACCACTTAACATACAATAAGTTGATATGACACAAGTTCTGAGAACAGTTCCCTTGCTTGTTGATATGTTGCAGTATCACTTGCATGTAAAGCTTTAGCTATCTCCTGTAATGCTTCCACAACTCCTGTTTATCTTGACAGATTCTATATTGCATTCCCAGAGAGTCTCAAATAGTGAAGTTTGTGTTGTTTCAAGATCTGCCATTGGCTCATTGAAGCTGAACAGAGTATGTAAATGTTCTGCAGAAGTCCAGAGGGAGACTGCCTGTAGTGATGAATGGGCTCCATCACTAACTATAAGATTTAAATTATGGTAGGCACATAAGCCTTATCCAGGAATGCAATCCAGCTCATTTCCCCTTTATGTTACTATTGTCGTATCCTTGTCTGATAGCTGCTAATGTCCAATGGATGAATGTGAAGTTGTTCTATCTTGCCGTTTTGTTCTTACACATGGGTCGGAGCCGAGGGATCGGCCGCTTTCAAGCTGAAACTCTCAGAGAAGCTCGAGACCTAGTGTCTATCCCATGATGCTCTACTGTGAATCCCCAGATCTAGTTTGCCGCTGCAACAGATCAACAGCTCGTCGGAGGAAGCTCGGGCCAGTGATTTAAAATTTTCTGTATTAATAGGATTTTTTTGTCTTTAAATTAGTATTACACATACTTAGATTTCAACCTTTATTATAGTATTAAGTTTTTTTGCCTGTTAGTATAACTTACTTAGGATTTTCTAAAAAGTTTTTCTTCAAGGCTTTAGGCCTCTTTCTTGGGCATGACAGGGCTGTGTCAGCTATTGTGTGTGTGTGTATCTTCTTATATAATCTAGTGTGCATCATATATCTAGTGTGGTAGTTAATATTAGATATTTAGTGTGTTTATAAATATATATATATATTTCTGTAGGAAGTTAGTTAATACTAGTTTGTTGTTATAGTTAAAAGAAACAAATTTTCTTAGACAAATAAAAATTCAGGGACATGAATTATTTAAAATGTCAGAGAAACAAAAGCCAGAGTTCAAAAGGTGTGAGTGTGGTCAAAAGATGTCTACTACAGACAACCACTCCACCTGCGTTTACTGTTTGGGTTCTGTACACCTACAAGAGGTGTGCTCTCTCTGCCACTTCTTTAGTGCCAGGGTTCTCTTGGAAAGGTGAGGAAGCTGGTAGATAGAGGACTCCTGAAGCCTGATTTTCAGGCTACCTTAGACTAGGCTGACACCTCTTCCAAGGCTTCGAAGGGGTCAATGTCTTCCAAGGGATCCTCAGAGCCCAAGTCATCGGCTCCGAGTTCCTCTGGTATGGTTCGTGCATTGGCTCCACAGGCCTTGGAGCTGTGTATCGACCCTCTACCTCAGAGCCCAGTTGTGGAACCGATATTGGAGACTCCTCAGTTTCCAATTCTTTAATCGGTTCCATCTTCGGCTCCTTCGACCCATCCCTCGACGCATTCTTCGAGGCTTTCCAATGTGGATCTGGACGGAGTGGTTAAGAGGCTCTTAGAGAACCCGGCCCTGGCCAAAATGCTGTCTGCTTCAAGCCTCTCGGCTTCAAAGCCTGAAACCCCAGCCATAACTTCTCCACCTCCTCCTCCGAAGCCATTCGAGTGTTCAGAGCCAGGGCAGGCAGAACCAATGTTGGTAGAGCCCTCGGAGCCGAGGTTCGATCCACCTCCCTCGACTTCATCAACCTTGATCTCCTCTGTTCTGACCGGGGAATCTCGGGGCAGACAGTCCCTCGCTGGTTCCGGGGGGGAGAGTCGAACCAATACCTCAGTTCTGACCCTTCCACTCGGGGCTTTGGCACAGGTGGCCTCTGCTCCGTCCTCTGGATTAGAGCGGGGGGGTCTCAGCTCAGGGAGAGCTGCCGGCCTCTTCAGAGCCGATGGACTTCTCGGACCGAGTTTCTGGTGCCTTCGATGCCATGAGGAAGGTCATGTCTGCTAAGACCACTACCTCCTCGGATCTGTCTTCCCCTCCCCTTAAGGGGCCTCGTTCTACCTCTTCCCCGCAGATCCCCACCAAACGTCGAGATCCAGGGCCTCGGGTATCCCCATTGGGTGGCCCCTCCTCTCTAGGGGCTTCACCGGATGCTCCCACCGATGAAGTACCTAGGAAGAGATTGTGCAAGAGGAGGCACTTGGATACCCCATAGGAATCCCTGACATCGGATACCGACTTGGAGGAATCAGAAGGGTCCCCACAATTCCCCTCAGAGGATGTCTCATTTACAGACTTATTGGAAATCTTAAGGCAGAGGGGTGATTGGCAGTCCCTTGCCCCTACTGAGGATGAGTCGGTTCTCCTGAAGGCCTTTGGATCTCAAGCCATCCACCTCCTGGGCTACTCCGCCCTTCGATGAACTGATGGAGCTGGTTGCTCGAAGGGCGTGGAAGTCCCCTGATTCAGTGGAACCGGTCCCTCAGAGGCCCAACAAGTTTATTACTTCCCCTACTGATAAGGCCTTTCTAACAAAGGGAGTCCCAGTTGATGCCATGGTGGTGGCGGCGGCCACCAAGAAAGAGATGTCGGAAACCTCTTCTGCTGTCCATCCTCCTAATAGTGATTCTAGGACTATGGAAAGATATGGGAAATGCATATTTAGTTCTGTGGCATTTTCCATGAGATCGCTCAACTACCTGACGCATTTTACCCATCTTCAATGAGATCTCCTCAAAGAGCTGGGAGATACTCTCCAGGGTAACACAGCTGATGCAGTTTCTGAGAAGGTGACTGCACAACTCAACACCCTCAATTCCATAGTAAACTCATCCATGCAACTCATTTCTTATGCCGCCGATGGATCGAGTAGGGCAGCAGGCTCAGCGACAGCTCTTCGGGGACAGTCCTGGATGCACCTTTGTGGAAGCCTTTAAATCTTCCTTCATCAATACCCCATTCAATGGATCCACCTTGTTCGGACCCAAAGTTAAGGAGACACTAGATGTGAACAAGAAGGAAAGACGGTCTGCCATTGGAGTCCATTTTTCCACTCCAAATAGACCGTACCCCAAAAGGCAACGAAGTGGGAAAATGTGGTTCCAGAAACCCCAAGGAGCTTTCCAAAACACACCTACTGATACCCCCTCCAGGGACAGAGGAGGGGGCAAAAATGGAAGACGCCGTCCAAACGGCAGAGGCGGTCCACAAAACCAGGGTGAGAGGGAACAGTTCTCTGGGAAGCCCTATCAGCGTTCCTGAAAGGAAGCCCGGCTGTCCTACTCTGGAGGCAGTCAGGGGTCGCTTGGCTTTATACCCAAATACCTGGCTAAGCATTACAATGGATTCTTGGGTAAAAAGCATCATTGCCAGAGGTTACTACATTCCCTTTACAAACCCCCCCCCCCCATGGGTACAAGGATCCCAGATATTCCACCCAGTCTGAGAGAACTAGCAGCCATAGAAATCCAAAACCTGCTAGACAAAAGTCATCCAGCCAGTCCCGGTGGACCAACTAGAATCTGGAACTTACTCAAGGTTCTTTTTAGTTCCAAAGAAAACAGGGGACTGGAGGCCCATACTAGACCTCAGCAAGCTCAACACCTTCATCAAGGAGGAGAAGTTCCAGATGGTCACGCTACAATCAATTCTCCCGTTCTTAGCAACGGGCGATTGGATGTGCTCTATAGATCTCAAGGATGCTTACTACCACATCAAAATGGACAGATCATCCAGCGATCACCTGCATTTCTGGCTGGGGGCCAGTCATTACCAATTCAGAGCCCTGCCCTTTGGTCTCACCACAGCCCCCAGGGTGTTCACCAAATGTATGGCAGTGGTCACGGCTCACCTTAGACGATTGGGATTCCGGGTGTTTCCATATCTGGATGACTGACTCCTCACCGCCACCTCCAGGCATCAACTAATACAAGCAAGAGATTACACCATAAACCTTTGTTCCCAGTTGGATATAACCCTAAACTTCAAAAAATCTGTGTTATCGCAGCATATTACATTTATAGGGGCAGAACTGGACACCATCAGTGCAAGGATCATATTGCCCCAATCAAGAATTGTATCTCTAAAAAATAAACTATCCACCCTGTTGGTCTGGAACAAGGCTCCTGCTTCCCAAATACTGCAGCTTTTAGGCACAATGGCAGCCACACTGATAGCAGTTCCGTTGGGTTGAATGCACATGCGAATACTCCAGTAGCTACTCTTCACGCAATGGTCTTACCAATGTCTGCCCATGTCACACGAGATCCGACTAATGAATCTTTGCAAGAAGGATCTCAATTGGTGGTTGAACAGCGACCAAGTGATAATCGGATGTCCCTTTGTTCTTCCCCAACCCACAGCCACAGTGACCACGGATGCTTCCCTGATTGGGAGGGGAGGGCTATATCAGGAAAAGACTGTCCAAGGCACTTGGTCAATCATGGAAACACATTTGCATATAAATGTCCTAGAGCTGAGAGCAGTGTTCCTAGCGTTGCAACACTTTCACGATTCTCTTCCTCTAGGTACAATTGCTATCCAGACAGACAACATGTCGGTAGTCTGGTATATCAACAAGCAAGGGGGAACCAGATCATATCCCTTATGCTGGGAGGCCCTAAGAATTTGGCAGTGGGCTGTATCCACCAGACACTTTCTGATAGCAATGCACATCCCGGGGTCATCCAACGTGATAGCGTACAAACTAAGCAGAGCCATGCTGTTGCCTCACGAGTGGTCTCTCAAACAGAAGGTGGTGGAAGAGATCTTCTGCAGATGGGGCCAGCCTTGCTGTGACCTATTTTCATCTCCAGTGAATGCCAAATGCAGCAGCTACTTTGCCCTTTATCCCCCACCGGGGAACAAACCGAGGGACGCACTCATACACGATTGGCCCCCGGGCCTCATATGCCTTTCCGTCAATACCCCTAATTCCCAAATTCATGCAGAAAGCCAAAAGTCTGGGAAGGACTTTGATCTTGATAGCCCCATCTTGGCCTTGACAGATTTGGTTCCCCTTCCTGCGGAAGTATCAAGTGGAAGAACCATGGATCCTGGACCCAGTGCTGGATCTTCTGACTCATTCGTCGGAAGTTCTTCATCCCTCCCTCGCCTCCCTAAAACTGACATCTTGGCTGCTCCAATTCCCACATTAGCCAGGTCTCAAGATTTGTCTTCTGTGGTCCAGCATATTATAGTTTCCTCTCATAAACTATCTACCAGGAAGCTATACAATAACAAATGGAAACGGTTTGTTCACTGGGCTTCTCAACATGACATTGATCCTTATGTTGCACCTGTTCATATCATCTTAGAGTTCTTATCTTCCTTGTTCCATAATGGCGCAGCAGCTGCCACCATTAGAGTCCAATTGGCAGCTATTTCCAATTTCCATGTGGGGTTTAATGGGTCTAACATCATGTCACATAGACTATGTAAAGCATTCTTAAAAGGAACCCACCATCTCAGACCACCTATCAGACATCCTGTCTCTCCCTGGAATTTGAATCTGGTTTTATCCCAATTGATGCTTGCCCCCTTCATCCTGTCACTTAAAGTTCTTGTCTTGGAAAACTATATTCCTGGTAGCCATTACATCTGCATCTAGGGTCTCTGAACTTCAAGCCTTGTCCTCCAAACCCCCATATTTGATTTTTCACCCCAATAGAGTCTCCCTTAGGACTAATCCTACCTTTCTTCCCAAGGTCTGTTCAGAAGCTAACTTAAATCAGTCCAATGAGCTTCCAACCTTCTTCAGGCACCATACCAATAGACTGGAATATATGTTACACAAACTTGATGTACACAGACAACTGAGGTTCTATCTAGATAGAACGAAAGATTTCAGACAATCGGATCAACTTTTCGTCTCTTACGCAGAAAATAAGAAAGGTTTTGCAGTATCAAAAATCACATTGTCTAAGTGGCTCTCTGACTGCATCAAATCCATTTATGCCTCCACTAGTCAGCCATTAGAATCTAACATCAAGGCCCACTCGACATGAGCTGTTTCTACGTCATTGGCTCATGCAGCTCGATTACCCTTAGATACCGTCTGTGCAGTTGTCACGTGGTCAAAACCTCACACGTTTATCACTCATTACAAAGTGGATAGGACCTCCAGGGACAGGGCTACCTTTGGTTCTACTGTGCTCAGGAATGTTCTCCTGTGAGCCACCCAGGATCTGGGTGCTTGGGACACTACCCACATGTAAGAACAAAACGGCGAGATAGAACAACTTCACATAAAGAAGTTATGCCTTTACCATAACGTTCCATGTGAGTTGTTCATCTCACCTTTTTGTTCTTACATTCCCGCCCACCTTCCCCCTCAAGTCGAGCAGGATGGTTGCCTTGGTAGACTGATCGAGTTGTCAGTCTGTATTGCATATTCTGTTTTTCCTATCTACAATCTTTTAGCTACCTTCATAGGTAGACACTATAGTTTCATTTCTTCCTGTAGGCTGTTTTGGTTGCAGCATACCAGATCTGGGGATTCATAGTAGAGCATCATGGGATATACACTAAGTCTCGAGCTTCTTTGAGAGTTTGAGCTTGAAAACGGCCGATTCAGAGCTGAGGGATCGGCTCTGACCCACGTGTAAGAACAAAAAGGCGAGATGAACAACTCACATGGAACGTTATGGTAAGGACAACTTCTTTTTTTTGCAAAGTCTGAAGTGCTTCTCTAAGTTTTGCTCTGGTTGTGTTATTCACAGGTACAAATACCAGAAAGTGGTCCTCAGCTGTAGCTCCAGACCTTGAAATGTCCACATACCTACTACAGTCATTTGCTCTTGATTGCTGATGTCTTGCGTTCAGTCAAGAATCGCAGAAAAGTACCTAGCATCTTTACCTTCCCTACAATGATCTGTAAAGTAGCATTTGCAATCAGTTGGATAATTTCATTCGGTATGATCTTATCAAGATAATGATACATTACTACATTGCAAATGTTCTGCCATGACAGAATTAAACTGACAACTGCACTTGGTGTAAGAAATTGCCATTTGTGTACAGGGCATCACTTGTACCACATAATGCCATGTTCTGTTTGGACAGGTATTAACTAGCTATAATGTGTTCTCACATAACACCATGACAGTGAGTTCTGTTTCAACCACTGCTTGTCTTATATCATCCATTGTTGGCCTCCTCTTTATTGCCCAGATGTTCTTTGTGTTTCACTGTTGCAGTCATTACATTTGGGGGTAATCTGCTGGCAGGTTGCCCTCAGTCAGCGTGAATAACAAAGTCTTGGGTCCTGTGTCAGTTACTGTCTCCTCTTCCATGACGTCAGGGGTATAAAACATGCAGCCAATGCTATTTTATTCAGTCTTTCTTGCCGCGCGGTGCCCGAAGCAGAAGCAGTTCGCAAGTGTCGGTAAGCTGACTCCTGAAATTTTCATATTCGAGTTTCAGAACCGAAGTCTTCAAACTAAAGCTAAGTACCCCATTAGGGAAACTTTTTCTTGCTCCTTACCGATGTCAGTAAAAGTTAATAATTGTATTACTTGTGGGAAGTAAATACCTCATAAGGATTTTCATTTGTACTGTATTCCTTACCTAGGCCCTGATCACAATGTGCCTTGCTGTCAGTTTTGTGCTAGATTTAACCAACGCACTTTTAAGCGTCTGTATATTTTTGCTTCTAAATATTTTGGTTCAAGATTTAGTTATCCTGAAATGTCATCTGTTAGCAATCCGACTACCGGAGTTCATAAAAAACGCAAAGAAAAAGACAGACCGTCAGTCCAAAACTGACGACGAAGCTTCTCCTAACCCAGTTGCCGGTTTGCCGGTACTCAGTGAGGTGCTTTCGCAGCCCATTATACCTGCTACTTTTGAGTCGCAGGCCTCTACCGAGACCCATTCAGAGTCTGGTATGCCGCGAGATTCTCAGGGTATTGAACCCACGGATGTCTCTCCCTTGGATGGGTCTGGAGCCACTGAGTAGGCACCGGCTTCTGAGGGTGTTTTCAGACCTCAACATTTTTATATTAAACCGACACCAGCAACAAAACAAGGTCAAAAACAATTCCTATGTCTAAAAAAATGATGCATGAGCCACGTGCTCAGGCCCCATGCCTAAAAAAAATAGATGATCAAAATGGCTGAGGATTTAATTTCCTTGAGCAGGTGTTCCCACCCACCCCCCTGCTAAGAGGCCTAGGCAAGGCACTGATTATGAATCTTCAGATCAGATTTCCATTTCTTCTGATAAAGAATTTTCTATTCCACACTATGAGGATTCTGATGCAGAGGAATCCATCCCATCTGCATCTACTCCTGAGGATTACTCTTTTGGAGAGACTTTGCATATTTTAAGGGAACATTTTCACTGAGAGAGTCAGGACTTCTCTGAATCAAAAAAAGAGGCTTAGGGATTTCCTCCTTCTTCCTCAGCATAGGCCTTTGTCAATACCTCCTGTATTAGACATTGTTGATGTGTTCTCGGAATCAAGCATGGCTCCTGATTCCCTGCCTCCGGCTCCTAGTAAGCCAGACAGATATTACAGGGTTACTGACTTCCACAAATTTCTTTTCAAAAATCCTGCTGCCGATCCTGAGACTATTTCTCAGGGTCCAAAGGGTTTAAAGGCCTCTACAGCCAAAAATCCTACCCCTTCTGATAGAGATTCCAGGGCGCTGGATAGATGGGGTAAGAAGGTTTATACGTCTGCAACCTTGGTAATCAGGGCTTTAAACTGCCAGTTTCATATGCTTAAATATCAACAGCATGTTATGGGCTTACTGAAACAGAAAATGATGATGATTTCTGATTGTGTGGAAAATAGAGTTACAGGAATTATTGCATTCAGCAGAACAGGTTGTAAAGCATACTTTGCAATGTGGTTTTGATTCCTTGGAGGCCTCTTTTAGGGCCGCCGTTACTTGATCTGTGATTAGAAGGCATGCCTGGCTCAAGGAGCAAAATCTGCTTGATCATGTTAAAGCTAAATTGTTGGAAGCCCCTTTGCAGCATGATACTCTGGTAATAAGGCAGAAGAGGTTTTAAAGAAAATGGAAGACAAAGCTAAATCTATGCAAACTGTAAAAGATTTCTTGCAAGTGCAACCACCCAGGTTCAGTAGGCACTGGCCTACTAAAAATTGGTCCTTTCCTGTGTCCAACAGAGCCACTCAGGGCAAATCCAGGTGCTCAAAAGGCTTCAGATACCAATCACAGGGTTCTTACAGGTCAAAGCAGTGGGGTGCCTCCACTGCCAAATCTGGAGTAAACAAAGCACAGTCCTACAGTAAGCAGTCTCAATGACTTTCCTCTGCCATCACCAAGCACTCATCTTTTGGCAGCCCCCTTGGGGAGAAAACTAGCAGTTCATGCTCAAAATTGGAAGTTAATTACCCAGGACAAGTGGGTATTAAACATAGTATCCCAGGGGTACACATTTCATTTCCATACTTTGCCAATTCCAAACAGATGCCTGGATCTGCCACAAAACCAGCGGGCAGAGGCCCAGAAACAAGTTATGTCCCTCATGGATCTGGGGGCTATTCAACTGGTGCCAGAAAAGGAAAAAGGACAAGGTTTTTATTCAAGACTTTTCCTGGTAGCCAGAAAAGACAATTCATGGCGTCCAATACTAGACTTATTGATTCTGAACACTTTCCTGGACATTCCAAAATTCACAATGCTGACTTTACAACAGCTACTACCTATGCTAGGCAGGAATGCTTAGTTAATAACTCTAGACTTAAAAGATGCTTACCTGCATATCCCAATAAGGGAATCATGCAGAAGATACCTCTGTTTCAAAGCAGTTTTTTTGCATTACCAATTCTCTGCACTGTCCTTTGGCTTATCTGCTACACCCAGGGTCTTCACAAAGTGCCTGGCACCAATAATTGCATTCTGCAGACAAAGAAGCATTCAGATTTATCCTTATCTGGATGATTGTCTCATTTAAGCAGAGGACAAGGACACTCTTCTTCAACATCTGGCATTTGTAAAAAGGCTTCTAGCATGCCTAGGGTACACCATAAACTAAAAGAAATCACAACTGGTACCCTCTCAATTAATTACATTCCTGGGTGCAAGCTTGAATACAACTGCCCAGATGGCTTACCTCACGCCAGACAAACAAAGGCAACTGACAACATACTTCAAACAAATGGCAACAAAAACCCAGTTATCTGCAAGACAGTTTCTGCAGGCTTTGGGGTTCATGGCATCCTACTAATTCCATATGTGAGACTGCATATGAGGAAACTTCAATGGTACCTAAAAAGTTTATGGAGTCAACATTGTCACAGCCTGGAAACAATGATTCCTCTCATTCCCTGCCTACAACAGGAATTTCTTTGGTGGGCAGAGACATGTCACTAAAACAAGGGACTGTCATTCGCTCTACCCCCTGCCACCCAAACCCTAAGTACAGATGCATCAGACTATGCTTGGGGGGCCCACCTGGCAGGGAGATGCATTCAGGGCAAATGGAGCCCAAACCAAATGCATCTGCATATCAACCAGAAAGAGATGCTAGCTGTTCAGAATGCTCTGACAGCCTTCAAGGACTTACTTCATCCAGGACAACTACTGATAAAGATGGACAGCACCACAGTTACGTGGTACATAAACAAGCAGGGAGGTACACATTTCTACCCCCTTTGCAGACTAGCCATGGCTTTGTGGAACACAGCCTTGACTTACCAAATACATATTCGAGCTCAATTCCTGCCAGGAAAGCAAAACACTCTGGCAGACATCCTAAGCAGAAATCTTATGGACCCGCCCGAATGGAAACTGGATCCACAAATCTTCAGCATGTTAACACATAAATGGGGGAGCCCTGACATAGATCTATTTGCCTCTCCCCAAAGTTATCAGTTGGCCAAATTCTGTACAAGAACTCATCACAAAAAAGCATGGAAAGTGGATGCTGTGTCCTTCAGCTGGAAAAACCTATCAGTCTATGCCTTCCCCCTCTGCCTCTACTCTCCAAGGTCTTATTAAAAGTCAGACAGAAAAAAACAAAAATGATCCTAATTGCTCCGGACTGGCCTCGCCAGCACTGGTACCCACTTCTAAGGAATATGTCTCACCTTCCTCCATGGTACTTGCCTCAAATACCTCATCTACTGCCTCAGCAGAACTTTAAAATTCTGCACACTCGGCTCCAAACTCTGAATCTTGCAACATGGCTAATCAACTAATTATTCAAACACCTCCTCTCAGTAAATCTGTGATTTGTGTCATTTTGGAAGCCAGAAGGCCTAGTACTAGAAAATTTTATGCTGATAAATGGAAGAGATTCTGTGCTTGGTACCAAGCACAAGCAATAGACACAGCAAAGCCCAATATTCCTCAGATTTTGTAATATTTGACTGAGATGCTTGATAAGGGCCTATCTTTTTCTTCAATAAAAATCCATGCCTCTGCCATCTCGGCTCATTACAACACAGAACCTCCCCTCTTTTCTCATCCACTGCTTAAACATTATCTTAGAGGGGCCAAAAATTTAAGGCCTCACAGAAGAGCACCAACTCCTGCATGGGACCTGAATTTTGTGCTGGAAAAACTCACCCTGCCTCCTTTTGAACTAGCAGCTACTGCAGATATAAAATTTCTATCTTGGAAAACAGCCTTTCTTTTGGCAGTCACTTCAGCAAGAAGAGTTTCAGAACTACAGACTCTCATGGCAGTGGAGCCTTTTATTATATTTTACCTGGACAGGGTGTCCCTCAAAACCAATCCTTCTTTTATGCCTAAGGTGGTATCCAGTGTGACTCTTAACCAGACCATTCACCTGCCAACATTTTACCCAAATCCACAGAACAAGGGGGAGTGGATTCTCCATTCATTGGATGTACACAGACAACTAAGATTCTACTTGAATAAGACCAAATCTTTAAAAGTCTGAGCAACTACTGGTAGCATTTGCTGCAGGGTCAGAGGGGATGGCTATATCAAAGCAGATAAGCCACTGCATTAGTTTCTGCTATTTGTACCATGGTAAACCTGTGCCCAAAGGGGATCAGATCACATTCCGCCAGGGCTGCCTCTACTTCAGCAGCTTTTCTCAGAGGGGTCCCAACCAAAGACATTCTAAAAGCTGCTACTTGGAGCTCTGTTCATACCTTCACAAAGCATTATCATTTACCTCTCTTCTCCAAATCCAGGGCAGGCTTTGCCACTGCAGTCCTACAGGGCCTTATAGCCGCTCCTAATGCTGTTTAGGTCCATCCTCCCATCCATAGCTTTGGGATTCTACCCAAATGTAATGACTGCAACAGTGAAACGCGAAGAACATAGTACAGTTGTGTACACTTACCATAAATGTAGATGTTTGAGTGTATTCACTGTTGCAGTCCGGGTTACCCACCCGCCATCCCACTTTCTATACCTTTGCTTTCCTTCACTACACTCAAAAGCCTTTGTGGTGTATTTGCTTTTAGTTGAGGTAAAATTTAAGTTTATGTTTCTAAAAGTGCATTTATATATTTACTGTTTATTTTTATATATAATTTTGCTCCCCATTTGGGGGGCACCTGACATCTGGGGCAAAAAAAAAACTGAATAAAATGGAGTCGGCTGCATGTTTTATACCCCTGACGACCGGAAGAGGAGACAGCAACTGACGCAGGACCCAAGACTTTGTTATTCAGGCTGACTGAGGGCAACCTGCCAGCAGATTACCCCCAAATGTAATGACTGCAACAGTGAATACACTCGAACATCTACATTTATGGTAAGTGTACACAGCTGTACTTCCTTCCACTTTAGCATGCATTCTTTGATACTTGGTCATGGCTGTGTGAAGCTTTGGGCATAGCTCTCCATGCTGTGTAACTGTCTGACCTGAGAAGATGATTAGAATGTCCAAATTTGCATGCAAAGCAAAACAGTGCATCTTTTCAGACTGAACATGTCAACCAAGTGCATTTTGCTCTCTTCCCATTAGAAAGCATATGGAAATAGTTCTCTGCTGTAAAATCTTTTCTGTTCATTGACTGGGAAACTGTGGCAACACCACTTGCATTGGTCCATGCTGAATGGCAGCTAACCTAAACTCCTTTGTTATCAAGTCTGGCCAAGTTCCTAGATTCTCAAATTATACACCTGACACTCCCTGCAAGTCATAGGCTACATCTGTGTCAATACAGAAGTATGGGCTCCTCCTGTATCAAACTCTGGTGATCCAGGCAGCACTTTGAAATTTGAATCTGCATCTGTTGACATTTCTTCCATGGTAACATATGTAGGTTCACAGGAGTTAGCCTGTGGTGCAGCTCCAACAGAGTGAGCACTTTCTATGGTAAGGATACCGGGCTCACAGGGGTAGGCTGTAATGCAGAACCACTATGTTGGCCTGAAGGCAGATTGTTTGCTGAATCTCCCTTTGCTGATAGCCCACAGAAAAATTTCTTAATGGAACCCTCTCTCTTCGGATCCTCATTCTGCTGAAGTTTTCTTTTTGCTGCTCCTGACAAAAATGTACACTTCATTTCTAACTGAGAATGGATGTAAAGCAGAATTACTACACATGCAGCCATTGGGTCCTTTTGTCATGTTAGTAAAATACACTTCAGGTACATGTTACACCACCTTCTTTGACCTACCTGGGACTGCATAATGTGAACTGAAAGCATTGACAAAGGTTAGCATTCTGAGGCTGATGCTTTTCCTTCTAGGGCTAGGCTTATATAGGCTCCAGGGCTGTTAGCCTAGTACACAAACTTCCATAACAATAGTGGAATGTTATCCATCAGATTTACTTAAAATTGACCTACTGAGGTAAACCCTCAACTTTGAGGTACCCATTGCCACAATGTGTGACATGCAAACTCCAAGCTAGCAAACCAAACCAGTTGTAAGCAATAAATGATTTAAAAGTTAAGAGATACCACTGAAGCAGGCTCAGATGCTGTGTCGAAGAAAGACAAAAAGTGAATAAACAGTAAAAAACAGACACAGATACGACAGCAGTATCCAGTACTAAAAGAATTTACTACAAGTGCACAGAACACAAGCACTTTCACTACAGTAGCTTCATCAGGTGTTTAAAATGCACAGTAAAACACAACTCCTGTAAAGTACTAAGGTAACAGTCACATGATACATTCCAATCACTATTTAAAAGTATATTACATACAAAATATCAGCACATGATTTAATAGCACATAGTACAGCTTTCACTAATGTATTTGTTTTTATCTCCTCAAGGGTCTATTTTTACGTCGGGGTACAGGTTCAGTAAGACCATGCCCCGAGTCCCCCCTCAACCTAACAATCCATGTAGACTCTAAGTCTTCAGTCTTATTAGCTATGTCGCCTAACCTGGGACTCTCTGATATTCTACCAATGTCAAAGAATTTGAACATGAGTGTCATCTGTGTTCATAACATGTCTAGCCAGTGCATTAACCTTACTGTCTTTATTGATATTGTAAACATGTTCTCTTATACATTAATGAATCTGTACCCAGACTTAAAAATAGACCCTTGAGGAGATAGTGCAGCTTTCACTAATGTATTTATGTTTTTATGTGCTATTCAATCATGTGCTGATAGTTTGTATGTAATATGCTTTAAAATAGTGATTGCACGGCTGGCCTTGGGCATAGGTGAACTAGGCGACCACCTAGGGTACTGTACAGGATGGCCTTGTAAAGGGCGCAATTTATGTTTATTTATTTTATTTAATTTATTGTTCTTAGTATGCGAATGAATAATAAGAAAGTAAATTAATTAAAATAAATAAACCATAGAGTGCCAGAATCATAGGGAGAAGAGGGGGAAGCGAGTGCCCCTCCCACTTTTATAACTGCAGGTTGGCCAGGACTTTAAGAATTAATAAAAAAAAAAACAACAAACCTTCACTCCATGGTAATGGAGTCTTCTCCTTTAAGGAGGAACATGCATGCATCACATCCACGAACGCCAACGTGGATGTAAACACGTTCTACAGTTGCATGTGGAAATTAAACAAGCAGTTTCTTGAGAGTTTCTCTCTCTCTCATTATCCATAACTCCCACTTCCCTGTTTATTACTACTGAATATGTAAGAATACTCTACACTCTCATATGTTGAACTCTCTTTATGAAATAACTTTAGTAGAATTTTGAATTTATGTATAATCCCTTATAATCTGCCATCAGTTTTTTTTTAACACTTACATTAATTGTAATTGTTGTGCATTGCATTTGTATTTGCCTACTGTGACTTTAACAATGTTTAAGTATGTCTAATACCTACTGTAATCTATATTGTCTGGAGCTTTTCTCCCCAGGACTCCATTGAAAACGAGTTCATTTTGGCCCAATGGACTATCCTGGTAAACCAACTGCAAATAAATAAATAAATAAATAAAATAAGTTTAAGAGAAGGCTTAACACCATGTGTATGCGTGTAGCTATTTAGATTAAAAAGAAGGTATGTGTGTGCAGTTTACACTGGGCTTCTGTGTGCGAGAGAAAGTCTGTGTGTATTCCTTTGTTGATCATTTGGATTATCATTCACTAATGGCTAATTCTTTACTAGCTAAAGCTTAATGCATCCAAAACCAAATCTGTCTCTCTCCAAGCTAGTTTAAATGATTAATCTACTTTGTCATACCCATTTTTTATCCATTATAGCGGCCACTACTAAATCGGCTAAGTAAGATGTATGGTCTAAACATGATCCTCAGGAACTGTCAAATATTTAGGGATCAAATGCTAGCAGTGGATAAATAATTAAAATATTTAAGTTTCTACATGTTTCATACTTCTCTTTATTTTTTATTCAGAAAATGTATGTTGATGCAAAATCTTATTTATTTTATTAGTTTTATTGACTGATGTAGTCCATCTGGGTTATGGTAGTTCCTTTTCAGCAGATGTCCAAACAAAAGCCCCAATTATAAATCAGGTACTTTTATACACTAGATAACTTATTTTATGGGCCTACAGCAAGGCAGCTATAGTAGAGAAATTTGCAGTCATTAAAATAAATGGATCATATTAACACAAGGTAAACTGACATATTATTATTAGTACTAACATTCTAAGTGTACTAGAGTTATATTTAACAGAGTCCCTGATTTTTGACCCTCATAATTTTTGGTGTGTCTACTCCTGTCCCTGATTCTTGAATGAAGAAGCTGAGAGCTGTGGCTGGAGGGACAGAAGCTGCATGCATTCCACTGCTTCCATATGCAGAGAGATGTCCCTAAAAATGTGAATAAAACAAGCAAAGTAGGTATGGACAACTGTAACAACTAGTGAGTCCATGGCATGGTTAAAAATTAGGGACTTTGTATAAGAAATGTTTTAACAGGGTGTAGTCAGAAACTAAACTTTTGTACTCGTATGCTTTTATTGTTGTCCCCACCAACCCACCTGGAAGTTCAAAAATTGACATTCCCCCAGCACTTAACAAATGTTTGCATAACTTTCTTTCTAAAATCATATGTATAAAAATTTTTTGACATAAATATATATATATCATTTTTTTCAATCTATGTAACTCCTATTAGAGATGTTAATTTAGACAGTTGTGGACATAGTATGGCCTAAAAAAAGTCATGGTTTCACAGTATCATAGGATCATAAGAGTTACTAGGCTAATGGCCCTGGGGCTTTTGCAAGCCTAGCCAAGAGTTTATCCCCAAAAAGAAACCTCAGTCAGCACCTGTTGCCCCCTGTAAATAAGGGACACAGATGGAACCCCTGGGACAAATTTGTGGTTTCCCATCCACTCATCAAGGTTGTGCTTGAAGAGGGTCAGCAAGGTTTTTTGTTTGACGTGTGACAGGGTGGCCTCTGGGACACAAACCTGCCTCTCTAACAGGTTTTGTTGATGTTGCATATTAGATTTAGGCTTTTTGAGTGGGTAGTGCATGAGGAGTTAGACCTACGGATATGGAGCATCTCTAGTAGGGCATGCTCCGAGAGTGCCTTGTAGGCAAGACCCAGATCACCTCTGAGCAATCTGTATGATACCGAGTAGAGTGATAGTGATTTCAGCCTGATTGCATAGGATAGGTGTTGGAGGCCATAGATTCTCTTTGTGAGGTATTTCTGTGGCCTTTCCAGTTGGTGCACATGTTTGATTTAAGGCTTGTAGCTTCAGAAGCTTAAGTTGTTGATTTTATTCATTTTAAGTATGCAATTTTGTTTCAGTGGAAAGTACAGGAGACTTGTTTTCTATTGCAAGGGGGAAAGGGGGCTGAGTTCTAGTATTGCAGGCATCTGAGTTGTTGGTGTTTGGACCATTCATCAGGTTATGGACTTCTTTGTCAGGAAGTTTGTAAAGTGTAACTAAATAAAATAAATGTCTTTTTTAATTAAGCAAAAATTGTCAATCTATTTCTTTTGAAGCTGGCTGTCTAGTCAACTTGAATGAAGGAAGAAGCCATTCAAAAACATAAATAGGCTAAAGCTTATTGTGCTGTTTTATTAATTGAGCAGGAATATGGATAGTCAACAAAGTATCATAAGAAGAATGGAAATATATTGCTTATTAAATAAGGAAAATTACAGATCAAATAATTATGTTGGTGAGAGAAAGCAAAGAAGCTACTTACTATATGTTCAGGAAAATATATTTTGTTAGCTTAAGTCTTTCTGGGTAGTCACTTTCTAGATGAGACTTTGTGAGAAAATTGTTACAAAGTATTACCTTTGTATGTAATTATATTTGACTGTTACATTTCCTACATACCACCTGCATATATATATTCATACCTCTCAACTGTACAGATTTTTGCCTCATATTTTTGGCCTATTCATCATAAAATTTGTTATTTTTTTCTGGCAAATCATTGAGGATTTAAATTACTAACTGTCCTCATATATTTGATTTTCATCTTTCATTTCCTTCAGAAAATGCATGCAAAGACAAATGCTGTTTATTCTAGCAACTTTTTAAGTCTATAAGAGCAATATTTATAATCTGTCCCTGTTTGGGGGGGCTATGACCCCCCCCCTGTTATTTTAGGCTTCGTTCAGATTTCTTGTGCTAAGAGGTTGAGGAGTATGGAGGCACGGTATGTAATGTCCTAGTTGCCGATTTATTTGTTGCATTGTAAGAGGGGATAGGGTTTCTGCATTCCTTAGTGTGCCATCCTTTGTTTAAGATTCCTAGTTACTATGAACTTGTCTGTTTCTCAGTCATTCTCTATTGCAATATTATCAGTGTACCATTTTTTTCTTTAATGCGACGTAGGTAATTAATTCTTCAAGGGCAGCAAGCACTGAATTTGTAGATGTTACAGTGGAATGTAAAGTTCTTTGCAAGTAATAGCATCTTCATTAGTTACAAATCTCTTTAATGTATAATTATTCAGATGATGTTTACTTCTGCAGAGATTGTGCTTATTGACTAATACTGTTTGAGGGGCCTTTTATGGTTAAAATGTTCTGAAATGGGCAGGTTTGTCATTATTGGGTCATACATTTTGTTTCATTACTTACTGGAAAAATGTTCAAAACTACAAATTGAACACACTGTAACAAGTGTAAATGTTTTCAGTGTGCAACTAGCTGTTTTTTGTTTATCAAATGACACTGTGTTGTAGAATCTGAAAGCAGTGTTAGTAGCATAATTGCCTTTGATGCAGAAGGCTGTGGACTCCACTCCCACACCATGTAGATTGAGTGCTGATATGCAGTGCCTATATGATTGTTGATTATTTGGTGCATTATAAGGAGCGAGGGGGTTCTACACTCCTAAGTATGGCCTTTTGTATGAGATACCTAGTGACTGTGAACTTGTTCGTTATTTCCTATTGCAATATTACCAACTTACCAATTTTTAATGTAATATAGGCAATTTTTCAAGGGCAGCAGGCACTGAATTTGTAGATAACATTGATATGTAAAGTTGTTTGCCAGTAGCAACCTTTTCATTAGTTACAGATTTCTTTAATGTGGAATTCAGATGATTTTACTTCTGCAGAGATTGTGCGTGTGGAGTAATATTGGTGGATTGTAATGACAGAAGTCTTGAGTGGCCTTTTATTGTTGAAATTTTCTGAAATGAGTAGTGCTTGGTTCATAAATTTTGTTTCATTGCTTATTAAAAGAATGTTTAAAAACTACAAATTTAAAACATATTCTAACAAGTGGTGCTGTATTATACATGGAATATAATTCGATACAATCAGGAAAGTGAATTAAAGAATAAATACATGTATGCATGGCCCAAAAAAAATTGTAAAAGGAGTCTGTTTTGAAAACAGCCCAAAGGTAAACTTAATTCTCCACCAACCAGATGCATTTCTATGAATGTGGGTTTTCATGCTGTTTCAATGAATGTGAGTTTTGCCATTTCAATGAATGTAAGTTTCAAGGGCAGACAAGCTTACTGCTCATGCTAAGTCTATTTTTATTGTGAGACTGTATTGTTTGTTTAGCAAATGGCTATTTTGTGTTTGTGCTATTTTATTTCAATATCTGTAATCATTGTAGAAGCAAATAATAGAACATATGTGTGGTAACTGGTGAGATAACCAAATAATGGAGCACTGGAATGGCTGAGGAGGGGGCTGCTCTGGGATGGCAGTCTAGTACCCTTCCTAGAACCCTATTTGACCATGATCTGGCTCTGGTATTTCAAATAGAAAATACATATGCAAAGGTAGTTGTAATTTAACTACATTACAAGCTATCTTTTTCTTCCTATGCATTGAAATAATTTAAGGAAATGCCTGGAGTGGCTTTCTTGAGGAATGACCCAATGGGTGTGGCTCAAATAGGGGTGTTTCATGAGTGTGGTGTAGGTGGGGCTTAAGGGGCACCAGAGCACTACTTCACCTAGGGCGCCATTTCGGCTAAGGCCGGCCCTGAGTGATTGGAATGTATCATTTGACTGCTGCCCTTGTGCTTTATAGGAGTTGTGTTTTGCTGTGCATTTTAAACACATGATGAAGCTATTGTAGTGAAAGTGCTTGTGTTCTGGCACTTGTAGTAAAATCTTTTAGTACTGGATACTGTGGTCGTGTCTGTTTTTTACTGGTTTTATTCACTTTTGTCTTTCTTCAACACCGCATCTGAGCCTGCTTCAGTGGTATTTCTTTTAACTTTTGTTTTGTTGAGTTACTTTGTTACCACTTGGCTCATCAGGATGGCAGATGAGATATTAGAGTTGGACCCTGGTTCTACAAGCTCAGGAGTTAATTCCATGACTAATGGCAGCAAGTTGAACAAGTTTCTGACTGATATTACTGATGGTATCAACCCTTTACTTGGCTGCTGTATGGAGGGCTGCTTTGTTGGAAGCAGTACTGTTGATATCATTTCTCTAAAGACTCGTTTGTTTGCCTTAGAGAAAGATTTGTATAAATTGAAGAGAAGTCCGTTTCAGAAATTTCATCTCGAGGTATGTCTGGCTGAAAATATTGTGCCGAGAAGCTTAAGAATTTTGAAAATGCCTTCCCATGTTAATGGCGATAATCTGCTTCTGCTCGAGTGGCAGAAGGTTAATTTTCAAGCAAGCTTTAGTTATCTTAGGCTTCTGATACAAGCTGCTGAACAGGAGATTAAGGCATTAACTGATTCTGTGAATGTTAAATACTTGCAATTGCTGAAAATATATCCAGATGCTGTTTTAGACCAACATCTGACTGATATGCTGAATTCCCTTTCTGTATATGAGGCCAAGTTACAAAAAGGCAAAATTATCAAGATATGCCGTGATCAACGAGACTTCCGTGCAGGGAAGGTCTTTACCTAGCCCAGAGAAGATGTAGCTGAGCCTAGAGTTGAGGCTGGTTGTACGGACTTGACTGTAGATGGCAGTATTGCTGGTTTGAATGCATCAATGGCCAATAATGCAAGTTCGTTGGATGCTAAGGAAGCGTCACTGACAGCAAATGGTGCTGTTACCAGGTCGGCGATGTTTTGTCAGTGATGCGAGATTAATAAGTGGGAATGAAGTACTTCCAACCATTAGACAATGCTGCAGCTCTGTGCAGGGAATTAAAAAGTTATTGTCACCACGGCTCAAGTCCACAGGGGTTAAAGGCATTAATACAGCAACTGAGCTAGTTGGTACGGGCTCTGACTTTGTGAGCTCTTTTGGGCAATATGACCTCCATTTTTCATTGCCCGTGAAAGAGCAGAACTTCAAGTTTATAAAAAAAACGACAGAGAGGGAGAAGTCAGAGTCACAACAAAAGGAAATTGGAAGGGAATATAAATAGTCAGAATACTATAAAGAAAGCGTTTTTAAATGCAAAAAAGGACTAGTGTGGAATCTGTCTAGCCACACGTTATCTGAGTATGAGCAAATTGTGTTACAGAAAAGTTTGTCCTTCATACCTGCCAGTAAGTCTAATTTTACAGAAGTTATTTTTGATGTGAAAATGTTTGCAAAGAATTTGACACTAAAATTGCTGTATAGTGGTACCAGTAAAGATGCAGCTGTATCTAATAATACTAACAATGCTAATAATGTTTTCTTTAAACCTAGTGGGTTTATCCCTAAGCCCAATTCACTAGTGACAGCCTTTGAGAAGCTATGTATACAGGACATTTATGACTTGGAGTTTGGCAATGCTGTGTCTCATAGAAATAGAAAACGGTATAATTTAACTAAAAATGAGAATGATGCATTGAAATATCTTGAGAACAACAAAGATATCATTATTAGACCTGCCGAAAAGGGTGGGCCAATTGTGGTATTGGATAAGGATTGGTATGTTACAAAGATGAGAGATATGTTGAATGATGGGCATTTCTATGAGAAAATATATGTGCAAGTCAATAATGTTATTTTTGATGTACATATTTTGGTGAAATGTCTGTTAGAGTTAAATCTTATAGATAAGTTATTTGAATATTTGTTTGTGAGCAAACCTACAGTTCCACTCATACAAGGCTTACCAAAACTCCATAAGAGCAATGTTGAAGACTGTGAATATGGCACCAGGCCATGTGGGTGGTGCAATTTTTGTTCTTATATTGACACCAGTGCTGAATTTTATCATCCTGACCAGAGGAAAATGTACACTATAAAGTACATGCCACGTTTTACTAAACATGTGGTTTACCTTGCTTATTGTGTAAAATGTATGGGAGTCTATATAGGGAAGACCAACAGAACATTTAAAGAATGTATAAGAGAACATGTTTAAAATATAAATAAACACAATAAGGTTAATGCACTGGCTAGACATGTTATGAACACAGATGACACTCGTGTTCAAATTCTTGTTCATTGGTAGAATATCGGAGAGTTCTAGGTTAGGTGACATAACTAATAAGACTGAAGACTTAGTCTACATGGATTGTTAGGATGAGGTGGGGACTCTGGGCATGGTCTTAATGAAGCTGTATCCCTGAGACCCCGACGTAAAAATAGACCCTTGAAGAGCTAGCACAGCTTTCACTAATGTATTTATGTTTTTATGTGCTATTAAATCATGTGCTGATGTTTTGTATGTAATATACTTTTAAATAGTGATTGGAATGTATCATATAACTGTTACCCTAGTGCTTTATAGGAGTTGTGTTTTACTGTGCATTTTAACACCTGATGAAGCTATTGTAGTGAAAGCGCTTGTGTTCTGTGCACTTGTAGTAAAATCTTTTAGTACTGGATACTGCGGTCGTGTCTGTTTTTTTACTGAATAAATGATTTATCTTTAAGTGCAAGCTGCAAACCAACAATCTTTCCCTTCTCACATTAGACACTTGCCTCCTATGCTTAACAGTCACTAACTGTAAGTCAGTATTGTGCATTACTCTCTAAGTATCCTCTACTACTACAGACAGCCTTAATAAAAGGAAATACCCCCCCCCCCCCATGGTCTATAACCAAGTAGTACTACATTTTGATATGAGAGATGGGTTTTTACAAAATATAAATTATCGTGTCAACTGACTTTTATATCTCAATGGCACACAATGACAGAAGTGCTAAGGCCTGACCACTGGAGAGAGAAAAAAAATCCCATTAAGCAGAAAAACTGAGGCTGTCTCACTAAGTCATTTAAGAGCTACACCATCCATGGTGCAATGTACCCCTAACAAGTGACCAGTTGATTCCATCTTGCACTGTAGGCAGAACTGAAGAGAAACACTTGAGGACCAGTAGGCAAATGAACTGTAGTGCAGGCATGTAAACCAGAAAAATGGATTTGTTTAAAAAAAAAAAAAGTCATGTTCATATGAGTGCAGGCACAAAAAAAAAAAGCAAGCAACTAATCCTGAATGCTGTTGATAAGGCCAAGCTATTATATGATGGGCACAACTGAAAGGTATTACAGAATTTCTATTGACATCTGTTACTAGTGTATCACAGGCTGAAAAACTGCTGAGTAAAAGTGACCAGTAGGTAAAAAGAACTGTAATACAGGCAATAGGCACAATTGATGTGAATTACAAAATAATGCATAATGACTTCTATTGTACTGCAGGCTGAAAAAAAAAAACTTGAGCAACAGTGTCTAGTGGGCAAAAAAAGATTGAAAAAGTGAACCTCAGCTTTTACTGCAACATTCGCTGCCTTTCATAGGTTAGTACTAGGCTATCTGCCCTTTTGGGCCATTTGAAGCCTAGCCAGTTACCCCATGTGGGAATCAAACCCTGCACCCTGGCATTCCCTTGAAACATGTGAAGAGGCTCCCAAAAGACTTAAAATATTACTATTACAAGCACTCTGGAACAGGTGACTAAAGTCTGAAGGAACAAATGGTTAGGTTAAAAGTCACAAGTTTTAAGGGGACCACACCAAACTATGATCCAAGGAAAAAAGTTATGGAATAAAAAACAAGACAGTACTAAAAAGTATTCCTACTTAATCATAAACCAGCCAAAACTCAGGAATACTGTGACAGGCACTGCATAACGTATACAACATTTTAATACACCTACCAACTACCTCTCAATCTCTTGGCACACAATTCTGAACAAACCAAAAAGCACTGGTTGAGAAAAGGAGTAAAATCATGGGCTTGCTAGAAAACCTCATTTGAGGGACATAACAGAAGTGCTAAGACATTCTCGAAACCTGCTCCCCCCTAGCACAAGAACTCTAGACAAAAGCATAAAACCAGCGAATGTACCATGCATTTTGTGGAGGATATGAAGTCCATTTTCTAGTAGCTTCAGCCATAAACATTGTGCTACATCATCATTCTGTGAGTGAGAAACAGACCAAAATTATCAGGCTAACATTCTACAGCATTCTCCCAGCCCCTACCCTCTGACCTCTCATCACAATAATTCTAGTAAAGAGAGCCACAAATAATTGCAGAACAAATGTGTATCAAGAATAATTTAAAACATTGCTATGATGAACTTGGAAAGATACTAGACTAGCAGGGATTGCATTAAAGCAATACATTCTGCAGAATTCTTACAGCTCCCCCACCAGTGTCTTAGCAAAATAATTCTGGAAGAAGTAAACAAACTAAAAAAAAATGAGACGAAGGTGCAACTAGGGATTTAAAATAATTTGCTTATGAGTATAAAGCAGGAAGAACATATTTTGCAGGAGCATGCATTGTGTGAACCCACATTTTTTGATGAGGGCTGCCCCTATTCCTCTACTAACATCTCAGTTTAACAGTTCCAGGTAAAGCCAAAAATAACTGCAGAACAAAAGCGTAACATTGTGGGTAGTTTAAAACATTGCTATAATAATCTTAGCAGAACAGTGTTTAGGACATGTACATTCTGCAGACTACATGCAGCCCCTACCCTTCCCCCATCATCTCAGCACAGTTCTGGATGAAACAGGTGTGTGTACTAGGCTAATGGCCCTGGGGCCTTTACAAGCCTAGCCATAGGATTACCCTGGCATAGTGCCACCTGACTTTAGTTCCCAATGCCTCTGTTGAGTAGAGCCACTGGAGTTATCCCCAGGATGAATTTTCTGTTTCCCATCCACTCATCAAATTCCTCTTGAAGAGGGTCAGTGAGGTGCTCTGCTTCATATGTATGGGAAGTCTGTTCCATAGCATGGGCGGTCTCTGGGTTATGAACCTGTTCCTCCAGCATGTTCTGTTAATTGTGGTAATGCTTGAAATGAAAACAAAATAAGACAAAGATATAACATTAACAATGTGCTTATACATAATGAGACCTCAAATTTTAGACACACAAATACCAGGCAGACATTTGAACACTGCAGCATTCTCACAGCCCCAAACCATGTTCCCAACCTCTCAATGCTAACTAACTATGGACGAAGCAAAAAAAAAATAAATAAATAATAATAATAATCAAAGAACAAAGTTGTAGCATAAAGGATAGTTATAAACATTGCTGGTATACACAATATTGTATCAAAACAGGATTTGCATTAGTATACATTCTGCAATATTCTCACAGCTGCTAACCCCCCCCCCCCCTTTTTAGGGATTTTAAACAATGTACTTATGAACTAATAAAGATAGTTGAATAGAGCTTGCAGTAGCATGCATTACATGAACCCATATTTTTGATGAGGAACAGATTAAAAATACAAGACCAACATCTAATTTGTGCAACATTCTCACAGCCCCTGCCCTTCTAATAAACTCTCAGCTGAATTCCAGATAAAGCTAAAAATAACTCCAGAACAAAGGCGTAATATCAGGGTTAGTTTAAAACATTAGTGTGATAAACTTAGCAGAACAGTTTTTGCATTAGTACGCATTAAGACATCAGTCCATTCTGCAGAATTCTCACAGCCCCTACCCTTCCCCCAGTGTCTCAGTGCAATAATTCTGGATGAAGTGAAAAACTAACAAGGCAAAGGTGTAACATTAACAATGTGCTTATACGTTGCATGACCCCACATTTCTTTTTAAAGAAACAAACAAAATAGCAGGTAAACTTTTGAACACTACACTGCAACATTCACACAGTCCCTAACCATGCTCCCAACCTCTCAACACAATAACTATGGACAAAATTAGAGAAGAAAGTCGTAGCATCAGGGATAGTTATGCTATTGTATATACCAGCAATGTTTATAACCGGGTTTGCATTCGTTCATAGGTTCATACTAGGCTATCTGCCCTAGAGCATTTATAAGCCTAGCCAGAGTGTGTTTGGCTTTTGCCACCCATTTTAAATGAATTTTGCTATTCCCTTTTTCGAGGTTAGTATACTGTGCCTCTGTCTAAGAGTGACACAGAAGTGATACCTGGGGTAAACCTACTATCTCCCATCCACTCACCAAGATTCCTCTTGAAGAGAGTCAATGAGGGACTCTGCCTAACCTGGACTGGGATTTTATTCCAGAGTGAAGGGAGCCTCTGGGTTATGAATCTGTCCCTCCAGCATGTCCTATTTATTTCAGTGCTGAGGTTCAAGTCTCTCGAGCTCGTAGCTCGATGGGATTTGGATTTTCTGAGGTGCAGCATGTCCAATAATTCCGGGTTGCACATGGCTTTATACGTCAGGCACAGATCGCCTCTGAGCAGGTGGTATGCCACTGAGTAGAGCAGGAGTTTCTTTAACCGGGCAGCATATGGCATCTGTTTGAGCCCTTTGATCCTCTTGGTGAGGTACTTTTGGGGTCTTTCCAGTTGCTGCAGGTGTCTGGTAAGGTACATCCCAAAAGGGGCATTGTACTCAATTATGGGCCTGATGAGGGATGAGTTAAGAGGCACGATGACCTCTCCTGATCTAGATGTGGATCCCTTCATGATTAGGTGGGCTATATAAAATGTTTTTCTAACCACGTTGGCCACGTGGTTGTCAAATGAGAGATTGCTATTAACTTGGGTCCCCAGGTCCCTAATTACTTCTTCCGTACTTAATGGATTACCACCTATGTGGTAATTTGTGGGCGCTTTGTTTTTGCCAAAGGGGATGACTGTACACTTTTTGGCGTTTAGCTCGAGGCCATGGCTCTAGCACCAGTTGTCTGTTTCTATGAGGCCCTTTTGTAGGATGCTTGTGTTGGCTGGAGAGTCTATTATGGTGCCCAGTTTGCAGTCATCTGCGAACTTGGTCAGCCACAGTCCTTCCGTGTTAGCCTGTACCTCTGAGAAATATATACCGAACAAGAGAGGTCCCAGGACTGAGCCTTGTGGGACGCCACTTGTAACTGGTTTGGAGTCTGACATGGCTCCAGCAATTCTAACCATGTGGGTTCTGTCCTTGAGCCAGTTTGCAACCCATCTAGTGACATAGGGGTTTATATTTAAGCTGGTGAGCTTATCTATAATGCCTGAGTGGGGTATTGTATCAAAGGTTTTTGCAAGGTCCAGGTAGGCTGTGTGGACCACCTTCCCCTCGTCAATGGCCTTGGTGACTGTTTCAAAGAAATTGACCAGGTTTGAGGCAGGATCTGCCCTTAACAAAGCCGAACTGGGTAGGATCCAGTGTCTGTAGGTCCCCAATATCTTTATTTATGAGGTCCATGATGATCCTTTCCATAGCTTTGCAGACCAAGCTAGTCAAGCTTATGGGGCGATAGTTTCCAGGATCCGTTGAGGCACCACCTTTGTGGAGAGGGACCACTGTTGCTGTACGCCACTCTTTGGGTACATATCCTGTAGTAAGGCTGAGATTGAACAGTAGTTTTATGTTTGGGTTTAGTTCTTCTTGGAGTTCATGTAGGTCGCAGCCCGGGACACATTGATGCTGTGTTTTTTGCTTTGGAGAGGGCGGCTCTTACCTGAGCATCTGAGATGTCAGGGGGGCAGCACTCTGCTGGGATAGATATTTGCCCTTTTGGTGGGGAAGGGGGGGAGAAGTTTGCGCTGAACCTGCCAGCTAGGATGTTGGCAATGTCTGTGGGTTCGGTGTGTTTTTTGTCATTTTGGACTAATTCTGAGCATATCTGGGAATTCCCACCCAGGTTCCTACCATAACTAAAGAAAGCCTTGTGATTATCCTTAGTGTCCTGTGCAATTTTTCTCTCGAAGATGGCCTTAGACGATTTTATGAGTGCCCATAGTTTTTTGCTAATACTGATCAGAGATGCCTTCCCTTTTTGGGATTTTGCTCTATCATGTAGTAGCTTCCTCCTTCTATTGTATAGTTTGTTTATGGCTGGGGTCCACCAGACAGGACGCCTAACTTTGGAGGATTGGGTTTTGGTTTTATTTGGAATTGCATGATCCATGCATTCCTGAAGGTGTTCATAGAATGCGTTTATAAAGGATTCTGCAGTCTGGGCCATATTTTCCACAGGCCCGGGGGCTTTGAAAGATTCCACCTCAGTTTTGAGGAGTGTGAAATTTGCTTTAGAGAAGTTTTTCACTGTGGTTTTCTGGGCAGGGGCTGGGGTCGGGATATGAATATCTAGTGAGATTAGTTTATGGTCTGATCTTACCATTGAGGGATACACTTCTGGTTTGGAGCATAGAGTCCCCATGTTGGTGATGATCAGGTCCAGTATGTTTTCCCCTCTTGTGGGAGTGGCAACAAGTTGTTCCATAGCATTTGAGTTTATAAATTCTAGGAACCTTTGGGCTAGGGTGTTGGAGCTAGAGTAATGCTCCCAGTCTATGTTAGGGTAGTTGAAGTCACCCAATATAATGGTGTTTGGAGAGACCTTCATATTTTCCAGTGTTCTCAGGAAGGCCGAGTGGGCTTCCTGGGTTTGGGAGGGTAGTCTGTAGCAGGCTATAAACTGGAAGGCAGTTTTACCCACTGTTAGTTGCACATGGATAGTCTCTGATGCTTCGTGCTGTGCCACCAACCTGGAGGTGTGGGTATCTTTGACGAATATTGATAATCCCCCTCCTTTTGTGGTTCGGTCCAAGTTTTGGGGCCGAAAAACATGGTATGAGGTATAACCTGGTAGTACTGGGGTGCTCTCGGGAGCCTTGAACCAGGTTTCTATTACTGCACAGATGTCGATGTTCTCCATGCTAAGGAGAGTCTCGAGTGCATGCATCTTGAGGTTTAGACTTCTGGCGTTGAGTAGCATTACTCTTAGTTTCTTATCCCTTGTGATATCTATGGAAGTGGGTTTGTCTTTTGAGCCTTGCCTAAAAAAGGCACTATGGGGGTGGCAAGAGCCTTTGCCAATATCCAAAAGCCCAGGGGTGACAGGTGCAAGCCGTCCCTAGCGAAGCATCGTGGCTTGTCGAGCATGTCATCCCAGGCAGACAGGCATTGGATCCACTTTGAATGACACCAATACTTAAGCCAATTGTTGAAATTGATCATCTTATCTTCATATTGTGGCATCATTCTTGGTGAGGGTAAGATGCTACTCAAGGTCAGGGTCATACCGGCCTGGGCTACATGCTCAGAGAGCTCCTCTATGTCTCTTTTCATGTAGTCCAGGGAGGTATGTCTCCGGTCATTCACACCAGCATGGACAATGACTGAGTCATATTTGTACTTGCCTTGGAGTGACCTGAGTGCTTGTGTTATGTGGCGAATCCTAGTGCCCGACAGGCAGCTCACTGTGACCTTCTCCTTGTTCAGCCTGGTGAGCGGGACCTCAGTGTGCCTGACGATAGTCACCTATTACAAGTGTATCAGGTGTGTTGTTTAGCCTTAAGGGCTGTGACTGTTCGGCACACTGGCTTTGTGAGCTATGTGTTGCACGTGTTTTGTTTTGGGGTGGCGGTTGCTTGGGTGTCTGCTTTGGAGGTCTCTGCTGCTTAGGCAGATTTTTATTTAGAGCCTCCGAGTATGTTTTTGGTTTGCTGTCATGATAGAGCTATGTGAGACTGGAATTGTAGTGAGTGTGGTTTCCTTCTCTTCCTGACTGGTTACCCCAGTACTGAGTTGAGAGAGCTTAGCCTCCAGTTTGGCTATATGGTTGCATCTCTCACATGTGTTGGAATTTGTTGGGAGGAGGAGAGGGTTGTTTGTGTACATGAGGCAGTTGTAACATTGCCTCAAAATTCCCAGATTCACTAGCTGGACCGGAGAGGAGATTGACAACTGACCTTTGGACATGCTAGAATAGTATTGGGAATTCCATTATAATTGAAAAAAAGGGCCAATGGGGAACAAAGTACTCAAGGGGAGTTTGTGAGAGTGTAGTGCTTTTAATTTTTTAGTGCTGACTTATATAATTGCTTTAGTGAGCAAGTGCCAGGCTTTAGAGTGGGAATAGGGTGTTTATTATGAGAACTAGATCAATTCTAAGGGAAAAAGTGAAGAGCAGACTTTGTGGAGCCGAGAATGGTTTAAACCCAATTAAGCGGCACTGCCCGATGCTGCGCTATGAGCAAAATCGCGCAAAGCCACGCTAAAGCGGGTTTTATACAGGGGGACTTGAAAGAGCTAGAAATTGGCCCAAAACGGCCAATAGACTACAGATTCTTGTGCTGGGAACACTCCTCCAGGGATAGATAGGCTGCTGCAAGCTCCCCACTGCCACTGGTGAACAAAGAAGCCTCCCTTTATCCAAGAAAGGAAATGGGCAACACAGGAACTTTCCAAAAGTCCAGAATACAGCAGAGCCTGTATTTGGACTACTCTAGGTCAGGAAAGATGGGAAACGAGGATCATTTTTTTTTGCAACAAACAGCAGGAAAATGCAATAAATATGTAACACTGGCTAGCGCACTTGAGTGTGTAGCCTCAACAGGTAAAAGCAACAAACAGGACAAACTTTAAAAGTGCAGGTGCAAAAACAACTTTAAACAGTTTAAAACAGTTCAAGAAGCAGAAATACTTGCAGTTTAGCTAGATCGGACAGTCACCCAGGTAGTAGCAGGAAAACAAACACTTTTATCAGGTTAGCAGTTGCTTTTAGCCTCTCTGCTGCTAGCACCACTCTGCAGGACCGCAAGGAGCTTGGCTGAGTAGTAACAAGCGCAAAAAACGCGTCAAAGTGGGTTTTATACAGGGGGACTTGAAAGAGCTAAAAATTGGCCCAAAACGGCCAATAGACTACCAGATCCTTGTGCTGGGAACACTCCTGCAACATTCTCAGCTGCTAAATCCCCTCCCAACAAAATAATTCTGGACAAAGCAAAAAGTTATAGAATGAAGGCGTAGTCAGGAATAGTTGTAGATATTGCTACATAAAATACTGTCACAACAAGGTTTGCATCGTTGTACATTAAAAGGACATCTGTACATTCCGCAGCATTCTCATGACTACTATTCCCCCACTACCAGTCTTTCAGCACAATTGTACACAAAACAAAAATAAATCAATGAACATTCTTGTGCAAAACTGACTAAAAAGAGTACATCAAATCTGAGTATTAATTATTACAGACAAGTCTCCCTTCCTCACTCTCTCAGCAGAATTCTAGGCAAAAGTAAAATAAAATGGTTAACCACAGACCCTCACCCCCTCCCAGTCCTCCTAGCACAAGAACTCTGCACAATAAAGTAATACAATTAGCATATCCCTAGGTTTCCTCCCCCAACAACAAATAAAGTTAAAAATAAACCCCAAAACTTGCCTTTTATGCAGTTCATAGAAGGCTGCTATTAATCCTGTGCTCCCTCTTCACTACTGTGGATTGACCTGTTGCTTGCTTCCCCTCCACACAGACCAGAACAGTTCATTCCTTTTGAATTGGTCTTAAAAGAACAGTTTTTCAGACGTTTTAAAAATTACCCTTACACGGACAGTTGAAAATACCTTGGCCAACAATCATTTTGAGGAAAGCTTGAATCCACCGACTGTCCTTAGTGCTCATGCCAATAAACCAAAGCCCCAATGCTGCCACTGAAATCCAAAGCAAACTCCTCTCTTGTAAAACAAGAAGAGAAGTAATGCTTGCTACTCACATGTGTCTTTTTAAAGGCAGGAAATACTTTACAAGGACAAATCAGATCCTTGCAAAGCACTTCCTTTAAAAAAAAATGATAACTCACATCCCTAGTTGCTGCAGCCAATCAGATCTCTTGCTTCTCTAAAGTGGACCTGATTGAGTGCAGCTTACAGGCAAGTAAAAAAAAAATGGAAAAAAGATTGCACAGCTATGTAGATGTTCAGAAGGTGCCAAAACAAATGGAGGAGCTGGAGAAACCCACAGCTGCTGTATGAAGTACCTCATTCACTGGGAGATAATTGGGTGGCTGCCTAATGCCAGCTATGCTGGCTGTGTGTGTCTGGTTCTTCTGCAGCAGGCTGCCACTTTACTAGCTGATTTGGGCAGGATTCACGTTCAGTCCTTTACTCCCTTGTACTGGCAAGTCATGACTCTTTTGGAAATCAAGCTAACAGACAAGCTTGTCCCTCCAGATGTAATGTTGCAGAACAGAGACAGATTTTACTTCTGAAATGAAGGGAGCATTTTCTTGCATTAAATAGTATGGAATGAATGTTAATTTACTACTGTTTTAATCTACCTAGATGTTGTGCTTGATCTGTTTTAGTTGCATCTATGAAATGTCCAGATTTTCAAAATGTTAAGATGTTTGCCTCATGTAGTAGTGTTCCTCGTAAAATTTGTGTGTGTGTGTTTTTCTGGCAAATCACCTTGAATTGCAATTACTTACAGCAGGTATTTGAGTGTCAGACTTCATATCCCTCAGATAATGTATGCTAATGCAGAAGCTGTTATTCTAGCAACTTTTCATGTTTATTAGGGCAGCATTTAATCTGTCTCTGGCACCTTGTCCCCTCATTAATTTTGTTGAGAATTCATGAGATAAGAAGTTGAAAGGTATTTTTATCAGAACTGAATTGTAGCTGACTTCCAGGATGGCTGCACATTGAGTAACAACTTAATTCTATGTCTCCCAGTGTGAAAACTGAAACTTAGCAGAGAAGGCCAGTGGATTTATACTTATGGATAAATTTCAGTAACTGGCTAGTAAGTGCAGTGCCTGGATACAAGGAAAAAAGAAATACAGAGGACCTGAAGGAAATTCAGCATCAAAAGTTGTGGAAAAAACACTGACCTGGGAAAAGTACTGCAGCTGTGAAGCAAAAGCAGTGCATAATCCAGACACGACTTCCAGTAACCTAGAGGAATGTAAGACAACTGCACACAGACCTGATTAATATAAAAGAAACATTGATGGAGTATATTAACTTAAACAACAAAAGGCTGGAAAAATGAAAGAAGCTTTAAACAGATATTCAGATGTGTTGATAAAACTGCAAAAAATCAGAGGTCAAAATTAAGAAAGGGCTGGCTGAATATGAAACTGCACAAGAAGGGATGTTTCAATAAACAGAGTTAGAGGACAGAACACACAGGGAAATCCTGAGATTTTCTGATGTTCCAGAGAAGTTGGAAAGAACAGACTGTATTAATTTTATGAAAGCACAAATAAGCAACTGGACTGGTATTCCACAGTAGGAGGAGTTAATTGAAAGGGCACATCATGTGTATGCTCCAAATCTATCTGTGAGAAAGCAGCCTAGACATTTAACAGTAAAGATGTAATCCTACCAGCAGAAGGAGTTGGTTCTGATAAAACTGTGGCAGAAGGACAAAGTACTAAAGGTGAGAGACAGCAGAGTGTTTGTGGAGAGTGATTACTTATTGCACACCAGGCAGAAGAGTACATGTATATCACTATACAGGCAAATGTCGAGAAACAGGCATGAGATTCAAACTGCTGTACCCCTCTGTCTTCAAAATATTCTTTCCTTGAGGGACAAAATCATTTTTTGGGGAAGTACATACTAAGGAGGAAACACAAAGGTTTGTCCAACAAAAAGTGAGCTGTAAAACAGGAGGAGATTCTGCTTATTGTTCTTCTGGTAATAAAGACCTCAAAGACTGTGCAAGTGAAACCTTTTCCAATGCATCAACAGAAAATGCTTGAGGGAAGGAAAAAAGCACAAGAGTTAACCAGAAGAATCGAGAGTATGTTGGAAATGAAGCAGAGATGAGATTTGGGAGAGGGCAATAAACAGGAATGAAACCAGTAACTTGGAAATTGACAAATGAGGGATTACAAAGCAATAATTATATATGAAATGTGACAGAACAAGAAAATCAGGAAATATTGGACTCTGTTTAACTTTTAGGGGACTCTAAAACATATGCCCTACTTCATGTCATTAATGTTTGGAAAAATACTTAGGAGGGGGGAAGAGGAGGGAGAAAGTTAACTGTAAGTAAAACAAAATGTCTTCTTAATGGTACTATTTTTATAGTGCATGATTTTCTTTGCAGGCTATGAAGTTTTCTCAGTTATTTTTAAGTGTAATGGGGATACTAATGTAAACAGGTGCTCCTGTTTTTTTTTCTTTCTCCCTTCTCTCTTTCTCCCTGTTCAGTTTAAAGAAATGTAGGCATTGCAATATATAAAAAAAGTCAATTCTGACTAAAAGAGCGTAACAAAAGAAAAATTAGTGTGTTTTTTTTCTTCTTGCATATGGGATTGACTGGATTAAGGCCCTTAGCTTGATCTAGTAACAAGTTTTAAGGGAAAGCAAGTAAATGAAAAAGAATATTGAATATTATAAGGCTTTTTTTTCTAGCAAAGAAATGTATGCTTAGTAGCAGTTTTGTATCTAGTCCTCATGTCTCCAGGAGACAATCTGATAAAGAGGAATGGCTAGGAGATAATGTCTTGAAAGCATTCACGTGTTTACTCTGCTGGGAGAGCTATACAAGACAAAACCAGACAGCAATTAGTAGAAACTCAGGCTGCACCATGTGTATCTTTCCATGAATAACCTTTTTTTTAGATCAACTCAAGTCTCTGTCAGTTTGGAACATTTGTTCCTGTTAGGAGTGTAAACTTTCAGTATGTGAAGATGTACATAGTTTTGTGTGTTATTAAGTTAATAGGTTTTAGGGGATTTTGGGGGGTGTTTTTTTTTTTTTTTGAAGGATTTAAATAAAACAGAAGATTTTGTAAGATGTGACATAGGCTCGAGTAGGTATGACAAGAAACAACTGTATAAAAGATCAACCTGCCAAACAGTGTATGCATGTAACACAAAAGCTGGAACCAGACATTTAACAAAAAAGTTGTTATACATGAAAGGTGGAAATAACATTTTAATACAATAATGCTTTCTGTAATGTCTTTGAATGTCAGTGGTCTCACAGATAAATAGAAAAAAAGAGAGAGGAGTTGTATCTTTTGACTTTTCCCAGTTAGGGGTCGCCACAGCGGAACTCCGGTCCGCTAATGATTGGCAGTAGATTTTTACGTACCGAGTTGCCAGCTCTGATGCACAACCTTCAACGCAGGTACGTCCATTCATGCATGTCTCCACACAGAAGACGCTTTAGCTGAGAATCGAACAAGACAACGTCTTACTGTGAGCAGACAATGCTAACGCAGCACCACCACTTGATCTAAAACATAGAGTGCAAATAGCTATGCTACAGGGGAGATACTTGGAAAGAAGAAAACATGAATTTGATAAAGAAAGGTTTTCAGGATGGTTATTCAGTGGAATACCTGGGACAAAGGAAAAGAGCAGTACTTATATTAATTGCAAGAGGAGCTCCAATAGTGATAGAAGATAATAATGGTATATTTGTAGTACTAAGAGGCTACTGGCAAGGGAGGAGGATTACACTGGCATGTATTTACATTCCACCTAAATCTGCTATAATGGAGTGTAAGAAAATTCTGGGAGAAATAAACCTTCAACAAGGAATATTACTTGTAGGCAAGAGCTGGAATTTGATTTGCAACAGTGAAGATGTGTCTGGGGATACCCAGAGGGGAAAATATAACAAAGGTGGGTAGAATGTTGAAGAAATTTATGAAAATATTTGGCATGGAAGATGTAAATTCAGTACTGAGAGTTCAAAGTGAGTTTACATATTATTCCCCAAGATGCAAAAACTGGGCTAGGCTAGACAGAATTTACATTTCACTGGAACATGTGCATTTAATTGAAGGTCTTGATATGCACCTAATAACTAGTTCAGATCATGAGCCAATAATAACTAAAATAAAAACACAAGGTAATGAAATAAAAATGAAACACTGTCAATTCCCACCTACCTAATAAAATAAAAAACACAAGGTAATGACATAAAAATGAAACACTGTCAATTCCCACCTACCTATTAAAATAAAAACACAAGGTAATGAAATAAAAATGAAACAGTCAATTCCCACCTACCTATTAAACTAAAAACACAAGGTAATGAAATAAAAATGAAACAGTCAATTCCCACCTACCGATTGATAAGAGAGGAATTTAAGGAATGCATAGTAGAAATTATTCAGGACCTATTAGAGAAGATAGAAATTTCTTCCAAAAATATAGCTAGGGAGTGGGATAAAATTAAAGTGGAGTTTAAAAATAGGGTGGCAATAAAAGAAAGGGAGATGTGGTTAAGAATTATTTAGAGGGACTGATGAATGTTAAAGTATTGCAAAATAGGGGGGATATCACAGAACAAGAGGAGGAATAACTGTAGAATGCTAAGCAGAAAATAAGGGATTACCTTGATAATATGCATGAATTTAGAAAGATTGCTGCTAAGCAACTGTTTTTTTTTATAACTCCAGAGCACAAAAACTTTTAGCATGACAATTCCGGCAAAAGAAAGTAGAAAGGGCGGTCACCAAGCTTAGGGAGCCTGTAACAAGGAAGATAACAAGAGATCCTGTAGAAGTATTAGAAATAGTTCAGAAGTTCTATGAATGTCTCTGTAAAGCAGAGAAATATGGAAATCATGAAAAGGTACAACTGGAAATGTTTATGGAAGAATTAAATATGCCAAGTTAGAGGTGGATGAGGTTCAGTTACTAACAATTAGGATAGGAGGAGTTGAGATAAAAATGGTGATGTATAACTAATCTACAGGAAAGTCCCCAGGAATAGATGGTATTCCTGTGGATGTTTGGAAGCTAGGAGGGGAAAAAACTGATAAAGATCTGGAAGATTTTGTTTAATGGTATTTTAAGAAGAAGAGAAGTACCAACATTCTGAAAGAAAGTGGTGGTAGCTGTAATACCTAAAGTGTGTAAAGATCCATCAGATCCAGCTTCATATATGCCCATTTCAATACTAAACCACGATTATAAAATGTTTATCTATAATGGGTAAAAGAATGGCAAAAGTGATGTCAAAATTGATAGATTTAGATCAATGTGTTTTTTTGGAGGGGAGGCAAACATTTGACAGCATTTACAGAACACTGATGATCCAGAGGGAAGCTGAGTGTAAGAAAATACCACTATTGTTGGTAGGTCTTAATGCAAAGAAAGCATTTGACAGAGTAAGCTGGGACTTTATGAGCAGGGCATTGGAAGCATGGGCATTCCCTGATAAAATTATCAGGTTGATTTAGGAGGATATATGAGGGATCGGAGGTGAAAATTTATTTGGATGGGTTTCTCTCTAATAATTTCTGTTTGAGCAGGGGAATTAGGTAGGGGTGTCCTCTTTCCCTTTTGTTGTTTGCATTATATTTAGAATTTGCATTATATTTAGAAATACTATCAAAGAGAATTGGCTTCGTTCCAAGTCACTCTTTCCTGGTTAACAAATTTTAAATAAATAAAAGTAAAACACTCAAATTCAAGGATGTAATTGGTATGGTAGTCAAGGAAAGCTGGCCCTATTTGCAGGCGATATTTTATACCTGATAAACAGAAAAGAACATTAGTGTTGTGGAACCTTTTGAGACTGTTTCAAATTTTTTCAGAATACAAAATTAATGAAACTAAAACAAAGGCAATATCAGTAAATTATGTACACACACATGAATTGATTCAGCAATATCCATATTTATGGGGACATGATAAAATTAAGTATATAGGAGTATGGATTAAAATTTATTCTGGTGTGGCAGCTAAGGATATGTGGGAAGAGACTAAAGAAAACAAAATAAAGCAAAAACTGAGATATTAAAAGCTCTGTGATATGGATAATAAGAAGCGGTTAAAATATTTTTAGTCCCTTTAGTCTTATACACGTCAGGCATATTTTTATCAATCAGAGGAGAATTGTGGACCACAGTTAATAAAGAGCTGAAGGATTTTATCCGTTAGGGGAAGACGGAAAGAGTCGTGGGATAAGTTGATTCTTCCAGTAGAACCAGGCAAATTAGGATTACCTGATTTGAAGAGGTATTTTAGAGCTACACAGGTAAGGCTGCTATACATAGCACAAGCAGAAACCTATAATTCAAAGTGGAAAGGGATGGAGATGAAAGAGGGAGAAGCTTAAGAAACAAGGAGAGACTGGGATTTTGGATGCAGACCTTTAAGAAGAATAACAGTAATTATATAAAATATTCATAAAGTAGCAGAAAGTATTCTAAGAACTAAGCCAACACAAGAATGGAGAAAGGAGATTCTGTCGATAAGGATGACTGCAATTAGGGATACAGACAATAAGTAAGAGGGGGCAAGAATTAATTGGAGAAAACTTGCAAAGACGTTTTACGAAAATAGATATTTAAAGAAACTACGCTAATCCTGATTCTTACAAGTTTCTTTGTGCAATATAGCGTGTTTTAGTGTTGGTGTTGCAGTTGAATTTCACTCTTGCCTCAGAAGTGTTTTTTTCCCCCCAAAAATCAAGGTTTTGGGTGCAAATAACTAGAGAGGGAAAGGTGATAGAATGGGAAAATGCCAAGAATTTATTTGGACTGCAGATTACAGATTGCTTTCACTAACAAGGACTGATGTTAGGGTATAGACAAAGAGAAAGAAATGGGGGGGAGGATCCTAAACAAAAGACCAGCACTGGTGGAGCTTTCTAGAACAGAAGCTGCCATTAAAAAAGAATGATTAGTAGACAAAATAAAATATTGCATGATAACTGTAAAGAATCAGTCAGAGGAGGTTAGAAAGGATTGGGAAAAGAGATTGGATAAATAATTCACAAATAAACAATGAGACATATGTTTGTTTCCCAAATATGCAAAAAAATCTAGAAGATTTTTTTTTTTGCTTGAATATGATTACATAGATATTTTTATACTCCAGTTAGACTCCAGAGAATTTGTCCTCAGGTAGACAGCAAATGTTGGAGGTGTGATGGGGACGAAAGAAGTAATTGCGAACATATTTACTGGGAGTGTAATGAGTTGGAAGACTTTAAAGATTCCCTGCAGACTACTCTATCAGAGATACTGCTTGAGCAAACTGGTGTAACTAGGGAAAAGATTTTTCTGAGCTGTGATCATCATCTTCTTCTTTCGGCTGTTCCCATTAGGGGTCGCCACAGCAGATCATCTGTTTCCATTTCTTCCTGTCCTTTGCATCTTGCTCTGTCACACCAGCCACCTGCATGTCCTCTCTCACCACATCCATAAACCTTATCTTAGGCCTTCCTCTTTTCCTGTTGCCTGGTAGCTTCATCCTTAGCATCTTTTTCCTAAATTACTCAGCATCCCTCCTTAGCACATGTCCAAACCAACGTAATCTTGCCTCTCTGGTTTTGTCTCCAAACTTTCCAACCTGGGCTGACCCTCTATTATTCCTAATCCTGTCCACCCTCGTCACACCCAGTGCAAATCTTAACATCTTTAACTCTGCCACATCCACCTCTAACTCCTGCCTTTTTGTCAATGCCACTGTCTCCAGCCCATATAACATAGCTGGATACAGAATCAGAATTTTCCTAGATTTAGTCAGGCTTTGCTGAGTCTAGTTTTGGTGGCTGCCAACAAAGCAACTACTAGAAAATGGAAGTCAAAGTTTAAACAAACTGTACTAGAAGTAGTGAATATAGTAACATAGATAAAACAACTGGAATTGGGATCTTTAGAAAAGGGTAGGAGCAAATTACATAGGGAAAAATGGGAACTGGTGGAACAATACATACAGAAGAGGAGCGAGTGAGTTTTAAAAGAAGGCAGGATTTGAATGAGCTATGTAATATTTGACTGATGGTGATTGGGTAGATTATAAGTGATGTATAATGTTTGCAACTCAAATTGTGTCAGTATGGTTTATGATGTAAAATGCTTGCAGGTGGGATGATGTTAATATGGTTTGTTTTCATTTATATAAATGTATGATTGTCTATGTCATAAGCGACAATTTAATAAAGATGTTTCTTGTTACAAAAAAAAAAAAAGAAAGAACTAAATTGTAGCCCATTTTGACCAACATTATTAGCTGAACAAAAGTGATCTAATTTTCTGATGGCTGGTGTGGTATTTGTTAGTAGATCTTTTTATTTATGAAAGTGGTGATTTGTAGGGTACATGCATGTGATGAAGTAAGTCTCCCAAGATACCGGATCTCAAAGTACAGGAATTGGATGTGAACGTAATAAGTAAGAGATGAACAAAGCATTATGTTAAGGGGTTAACAGGAGGACAGTGATTATAGTTGCTGAATATTGATATGTGTGCTAGTCATGATGGGGTGGATATTATACTGAGATTATTACAGTGAACCTTGGCTTGAGATGATTGTCACTGCTGAAGTGACACCCCGACCCCATGTGCAAAAATGGGGAAAAGGGGTTATGGATGGATTATTATAGCAGAAGGAATGCAACTTTTTTTCCTTTATATTTGACTGTTGAGAGGGCAGGCTGAAGCACATAAAAAGGCAATTTTGCTTAAGGAGGACATTTGTTTTAGGGCAAACACGAGTGTAGAGTTGCCCAAGTCACTCTACCTGGAATCAGAGTCCTGAATCTACTAGAGAGAGCTCCTTAGTATACTGTTGCAACCACAGCTTTTTTCCATAATTATGTGGCCCATACCTGTGTTCAGCAAAGTTATGTACTTGTCCTGCCTGCATTACAGAGCAGAGGTCGAATTGAGTTGTCTTTCTTGGGATTTGAGGGAAATTTATTAAATGAGTCTATTCTTTGGGACTGATTTGGGCTTGGCTGACTTGCTTATGTCATGGCTATAAATTTAGTTGATTGAAGAGCAGCTTAGTTTTAGCCCCCACATATATTTGTACACAGCATGTACTAAAGTATCTCTTTTCATTGAAGTTGCATACTGTTTGAGGGGAATGTGGACTGTTACCCTCCTGCTTTAAGGCAAGAAGTTTTTACTGACACCAGTGTTATGGTTTTAGTGTATTCCTGTTAGTGAGCTTGATGGCCTGGAAATGTATTTGCTCTATATTATTTCATGTTAAATGAACATAACCTGAAGGCTAGGTTTGGCTTTTGCCATCCTTTTTTTCCCAGTAAGTAGAACAGTTTTATTATGATTAACCCTGCTGTGTAAATGTAGTACATACATTTACAAACTCCATGTTGAAACCAATGAATGTGTGCAAGTGTGCCTCTGTGATGTCATAAGTGATGTGACTCATGGAGGAATCATGCAGGTGTGGGTATTGGCAAGGCATAAATGGTCTCACGGCTTGGTTGCCTTGTATTTCCTATGATCCTGTAAGGGTGATGGGCTTGTAGTTTCTATGGGCCATGAAGGGGTCTGCTCTTGTGGAGGAGCATCACTACAGGAGTGCACCAGGATTCTGGGACATAGCCTGTAGCTAGTTTTAGGCTTAAGAGTTTAAATAGTGGATCAGCAAATGTGTTTGACATTGAATAGACAACTTAGTATTCTATCCAGACCTATACAGTTTGTGCTTTTGGATCTTCAGAGTATCTTAAAGACATAATCCTTTGTGATTTTAGGTGGGGAAATGACTCATGGATGATTGGATTTGGGATAGAAGCTTCAGGAGAGATGTTTGCCATGTCTTTTGGGTTGGAGTGGAAAGCACTGTTGTAGAAAAGTTCCAAGTATTGCTGTCAAGTATTTCTTTGTCTTCTGACATAGCTGAAGGATTTGTAGTTATCCTTTGCCACTGTTGCTAGCCTTAGTTCATGAAATGTTCTCCTGGTCTTTATAGTGGCCTTCAGTTTCTTAGTCGAGTTTCTTTTATACTGTTCTCATGCTGAGAGAGTTCTGGTCCTTGGTAATTTAAAGAGTTTCTTCCTTTTATTGTATACCTTTACATTTACTCCCAATGGGATGGTTTATTTTTGAATCTTACATCACATTTAGTCCTAGTAGGGACTGCTAGGTCATTGATTTGACTAGATAGCCATAAAGATCCTTTGTGTAACTGACAGACTATTCAGTTTCAACTCTGAAAATATAGTGAGTATACTTCCAGAGTACATTTAGACAGTTACTTGGCTAGCGGCCAAAGAGCCTTTTTATGCCTAGCCAGTCATGCTCCAATTTTCTCCATTATCAGTGTCCATGGAGTAGAATGGCCTTAATATATGCCTGTCCCTTAGGACATCTACACAATTTCCCTATCCGTAAGGGCCACTGGCAACAAGCCAGTTGTGAATTTGTGGTATCCCATCCATTGGTCCAAGTCACATTTGAATAGATTTGTGTTTCACATGAGTGGGGAGTCTGTTCTAGCGAAGGGGTAATCTCTGTGATTTCATTGTATAATTGCATGGATTTTGCCTTCTTTTAAAATATCTAAAGAGGGTGATGTTGGTTACCAGAAATTTGACTTTCCTAGGGTAAACTAGTTATGTGAGTTCACTGGGGAAGTCTCTAGGTATGGCTTTTGAGGGGATACATTCAGTGATGAACAATGATATCCCACCACATTTCCTAGAAGTGGGCTTAAATGCATGGTAGATGCAAACCACAGCAAGGAAGGCCTTCTTTGCTATCATTTAAACACTGTCTCAATATCTACACATACATGAAAGTTCCAGTTCATATGGTTTATTGTTAAGACTCCTGGCATTGAGAAGAGTCTCATTAAGTTGGAATGTTCATAAGAAGAACTCTGCCTAAAAAAGCATGCAGGGGCAGTTTAGCCAGTATGCAGAACTCCTTGAACGAGAGATGCAGATGCTGTCTGCAAAGCAAGTAAGACTACAAATCATCTCGTCCCAAGGTGCTACAAACTGGATCTCTCTAGAATGATACTAGTTACTTAGCCAATTGTTGAAGTCAATTACTAGGACATGGATGATGATGATGAAGTACTAGGACATTGCCAGCAGCTGGAATGTGAGTGCTAGACATAGTAGTGTAATACATAAGAGTATCAACACATTCATTTGCAGACTGCACCTTTCATATACGATATGTCGGTTCTGAAACACTGTTAGTCTTTGTTAACAGCATACTCTTGGTCTGACTGCAGAGCTCCTGGCTCTCATCTTCAAGGCAAGAATGAAAAGGAAAACTGGACAAATGAAGGGGAACTATTAGACAAGACATGGTGGCAATGATACTAAAGGCTAGTCATTTCAGCATTTGTTTGTTAGATATCTGGAGACTGCATCACACTGTATTAAAATGCAGTCATAACTGGGCATCTGAATAAAGCTCCATTGGAGTGAAATCTGCCCTCATGTAAATGGAAAGGTATTTTATTCTTTTCCATGTAAAGAAGAGGCACCTTTGGACTGAAATGCCTATATTGTTTTATCATATAAGTGATTCCCATTCTGACATATAATCGCTGGTAATTGGTTCAGAGAGCAGAATTATAAAGGTTTTGGAGCTTGGAGAGCAGCTTGTAAGGAAGTGGGTGGACCACAACATGTTGATTCAAGTGTGACTAGATGGGGGGCAGCAGTCTGGGAGCTGTGAGTACAAATTTGAAAATCCTGGCTACACCCCTGGTCTGAAATGCTGTAGGCTGTAGTCCCATGGTACCTTAAGACTTTCCCAGTCCAGAAAACTCTTCCCTTATCTTTCATAATGCTGTGTGCTCCTCTCATTTTCTCCAAGTCTTTCCCTAGCTTCCATAATACTTTACATCTCCAGATCTCATTTGCTACGTTCTTGCAAGCATCCATGGGTGCTCCCAAGTTGTTTTCAGGGATATTGGAAGATGGCCTTTTTCTAATGTCATACAAATTTTTGACATCATTTAGGCCAGATCTTTTCAGTTCACTAATTTTAGTCACTCTTTGTAGGGCATAGGCTAAGTTTTGCTTTAATTATCTGGTTGCCATTTTGTCTATGGAGGTTTCCTTTGTAGTTTAGGGTTGTAGTTACTGTCTGAAGAATGTAATAGGGCAGCTGCAGTGGCAAAGAACAAGGGATCAGTAAAATTCTACTAGCTTCAGGAAAGTGGCTAAGCAGGTGGCAAAGAGGAGCTCTGTCAGATTGCAAAGCAGAAACAGAAATATGAAGAAGATTGTCAGCAGCGGTCTGCTTACCAGTCCAGAGGACATCAAGACCAGGTGGAATGAGTACTTCAAAAAGCTTCTGATTTAAGAAAGCCTTACAGAAACTATTCTGTTAAATGCAGTAGTCTATACTGAAAGGGGAAGGGAGAGCACACCCTGGAAAAGTATGACGTGCACTATGGAAAAAATGAAGTCAGTGAAACAGGCAGGTTCAGATAAAGTCACTGCAGATTTGATCAAGATGTTTGGTGTATTAGAGAACAAATGGCATCAGAGGGTACTCTTCACAAGCTTGAGAGAAAGAGATGTATTCCAGAGGACTGGAGAATAATCCAGTGATGTCCTTCCATTTCACTGTTGTAGTATTCATAACATTAGGGACCCCCTGCCTAGGGCAGCCCGAAGTCCTGCCAGTATACCAAAGCCTTAGGTTGCTTTAAGGTATGCTGTACATCTCATGTATGCTCCTCATGTAGTGTAGGGGATAAAGGTACTGTCCAGATGTATCATCCTTAGAACTTCTTTGCCACAGTCCGAATGCCATCTCTTGATCGTTGGTCTGAATGCCTACATTCCATTGATGTTTCACCGAGCCGTTGCAGATAAGTGCCTCATTGGAGTTCCTATTTACGTATCTTTTTCTTTTTGTTGATTGTGGGGTTTCAAGTCATCCAAGAAGGGTAAATGCCAGTGTGGGAGACAGATTTCCCAGAAAGATTGCCACAAACAGTGTCTGTTTTGCCTTGCCGCCTCGCACAACTATACATCCTGTTCCATCTGTCAGGCTTTTGTACCTAAAACCTTGCATAGTAGATGCTCTTCTTTGGCGCCGTATCTTGAGAATTAGCATCTTAAATTTCTCGTGAAAGATATGTTGGTGAGAACGTCCTGCTCTGAAGGACAGTCAGTTAAGAAGAAGGCCAAGAAGCCTAGGCCTGAATCTTACATTGTTCAGCCTCTGCTGGATGTCTCTTCCAAGGTGAGTGAATGCTCAGAAGTTCACCCAGCTTTATCACTGGATTCCGCTGCCATGACTGGGATGGAGGCCAGTGGGAATCCAGCTTTAAGCACGTCCAAGCAGGCTTTGCAGATGTCTGTTTCAGATGTTCAAGGGAAACCATGGCTGATCATTTCCAAGGGACCTAGGGGTGTTCCTCAGACTTTAGTCAGAAAAGAAGTTCCTACTTCCATTATTGAATGCCGTACTGGGTCAGAGCCTTCCAAATGTTATAAGGCAGATGTCTCATTAAGGGAAAAACAAAAGCTCCTAAGGATCCACAGAGTGAATGGCAGGCCTTCACTCAGGGTTTGTTTAGTGCTTTGATGGCACTGAAACCTCCTCAGGTAGGGTTGCAAACTTTTCATGTCAAAAGTTCTGGACATATACGTGAAAGCAAAATGCATGCAGAACAGAAGTGTGCATCAACTTCCCCTCAAAGGGATTGTCATACCATATTACTGTGCACAGTCAAACATATTCATGTGTTTTTCAATGTCAGTGACAGTGTCCCTTAATTCTGAACTGTCCAGAAATTCTGGATAGGTGGCAACCCTGTCCTCAGGGAGTTTCTGTTCCAGCCCCCTTTGGTTCTCTACTCCCCTAAAATGACCCAGAACAAAGTTCCTCTGAGGAGGAGTTGGATTTGAATGAGGAATCCCATGCTTACTCTTCTCAGATTCCTTCTTCTTTGGACTGTGGGTCAGAGGAAGAGGAATCTACCATTTCTGATACTCCCTTTGAAGATATTTCTTTTGGGGACACAATCTCCAGGATACTGGAGTTCTTTAAATAGGATTGTGCCCAAGTCTCTGAGATACATAAAAGGTACTATGAGTTGCTGCATATGGACTCTCTTAAACCTTCTGCTGTTCCTCCTGTTTTGGCTGCTTTGTTGGATGAGTTTTCCAGTGCCTCTAAGGCTCCAGATTCTCAGCCCACTGTTCCCAAGAAACCTGATAAGTTTTATAGTGGTGTCTGCAGCCTCTACTAAGCCTTCTTAGTTGCTTCCTTCACCCAAAACACTGCCCTCTGATACAGAACCATGGAAAGGCTAGGTAAGAAGGTTTACATCTCAGCTGCCTTGGGTTTTAGGGCTGTTAATTATCAGACCCATATGTTCAGGTATTTGCTGGCTCTCCTATCCCAGGTTTGACAGGTTATATCTGATCTTCCAGACTCTGATGGTAAAAATTCTGCTCTTTCCCTGTTAGGGACTTCATCCCAGGTGGCTTATCATTCCATCAAGTGTAGTTATGATGCAGCAGATGCTTCTTCTAGGGCTGCTGCTTTTGGGTCAGTGATGAGGTATTCTTGGCTTTGGCTTCAACCTTTGCTGGATGATATTAAGGCTAAGTTGATAGATGCCCCTCTTGATAATAAACACTTGTTTGGTGAAGCTGCTGCTATGTTTAAGTCCCTTTAGGATAAGGGAAAAGGCTTTACAAAAACTTTAAACGTGTTTTTTTCTCCTGTGCCTAAATTTCAGAGAATCTACCCCAATAAGCCAGCCTTTGTTCGCAGGCAGTCTCACCCTCTTCATAAGGGCAAAAAGGGTGGCAAGCAGGATGTTCTTCATCTCACATTGCTGCAGTCCTTACATATGGGTAGTCCGCTGTCCTCGGTCGGCCCGAATATCAAAGTATTAGGCTGATGTCGGTCAAGGCGCTTAAGACTGACATCAGGACGTCAGGGTACAAATGCGCATGACCGACGTCATATCCTCAGTCTTTTTTGCCGCATGGTCCGATGCAGAAGCAGCGTTGCAAGTGCCGTTCGGCGTTCTGAAATTTTTCGAATTCGGAGTTTCAGACCGAGTCAAAGTTGGCTAAGTACCCCGTTGGGGAATATTTTAGTTTTTTCTTGCCTCAGTGGTTTACCGGATGTCAGAAAAAGTGAATAACTGTATTTCTTGTGGGAAGCAGATACCGCATAGGGATTATCATTCTTTGTGTATTCCTTGTTTGGGGCCTGAGCACGACGTTGTTGGGTGTCGCTTTTGTGATAGGTTCAATAAGCGCACTATTAAGCGAAGGTTAGATTGTGCTAGGTTGGTCTTCGGGAAGCGGTGCAATTATAATATGCCGTCAGATTCTCCGGCGCCCGCTTCTTTGAAGAAGCGCAAAGACAAAGCAGCTAAACCCAGGCAAGAAGAGTCGTCCATACCGGACGCCGGTTCTTTAGAGGCTTCAGTGGAACCGGTGGTTCCGACGGAGGCTTCTCTGGAGTCCCAGGGGGAGACTTTGATATTGCAGGATGTGGCCTCTCAGGAGGCAGGCCAGGCTGAAGGGGCTTCTCAGGTTACTGTACTCCCCTCCCTTCCTAGGGTGGTTAGGCCCTCTCCTTCTGTTTCCAAGGCTTCTCCCAGAGGCAGGCCAGGTTTAGCTTCTGTTGGTGTCACTCCTAGTTCAGCAGGGTCTGTGCCCAAGAAGCACATGCTTAAAATGGCAGAAGATTTAATTACGTTGATTAGAGGTTCTTTGCCCCCTCCTGATAAGAGGCCTAGGGTGGAGCCAGAGTTGGGGAGTTTTGAGCAGGCTTCGGATGTTTCAGAGTCTTCGGCTGAAGACTTGCAGGAGTACTCTCCTTATTCTGATTCTGATGCAGATGATTCGACTCCTTCTGCTTCTCCTCCAGAGGATTTTTCTTTTCAGAGACTCTTCATTCCATGAGGGAACATTTTAAGTGGGAAGGTCAGGACTTCTCTGATTCCAGGAAAAGGCTTAGGGAATTTTTGCTTTTGCCCCAGCATAGGCCCTTGGCTATACCCCCTGTTCTGGATGTTGTGGAAGATGTGTTTGCAGAGGCTTCACTTAATCCTGATTCTTTGCCTCCTGCTCCTGTTAAACCAGATAGGTATTACAGGGTGCCTGAGGCTCATAAATATCTTTATAAGAGTCCTAGGGCGGACCCAGAAACTGTCAGTCAGGGACCTAAGGGTGTCAAGGCCTCTGTTGTAAAAAATCCGGTTCCTCCAGATAAAGAGGCCAGAGCTTTGGATAGCTGGGGAAAGAAAGTCTATACTTCTTCCACCTTAGCTATGAGGGCTTTGAATTGCCAGTTTCACATGTTGAAATATCAAAACTATCTTCTTTCTCAATTGAAGTCTAAGGTAGATGCTCTGGCGGAAGGCATTGAGTGTAAAGAATTGCAAGATTTGGTGCATGTCTCTGAACAAGTGGGTAAGCATTCTTTACAATGTGGTTTTGATGCTGTACAGGCCTCGTCTAGGGTGGCTGCCACTGGTTCAGTTCTTCGCAGGCACGCCTGGCTGAGGGATCAGAATTTATCTGACCATGTTAAGACAAGGATTTTGGATGCTCCTTTACAGTCTGATGTGTTGTTTGGTTCACCTGTGGAGTCAGTCTTGAAGAAAATGGAAGACAAGGCTAAGTCTATGCAGGCTGTTAAAGATTTTTTGCAAGTTCAGCCTCCGAAGTTTAGTAGGAATTGGCCTGCTAAGGGGTGGACGTATCCTTCTTATGATTCTCAGTCTAGGGGTAGATCTAGACGTGGTAGGGGTAGAGCTCAGAGTTCCTTCAGACTTAGAACAAGGGAGTTCACCTGCACAATCTTCGGGTGAGGGCAGGGGCCAGTCCTTTCGTAAACAGGCCCAATGACCTACCTTTTCAGCTGCCAGATCCTTCTTGCCTGGCAGCACCTTTGGGAGGAAGGTTGGCACTCTTCAAGGAAAATTGGAGTTTGATTACCCAAGACAGATGGGTATTGGATATCATACACCAAGGTTACAGATTTTATTTCCATACCTTGCCTCCTTTCAAAGGCATGCCGGACGTTCCTCCTCAGCAAAGACTAGAGGCTCACAAACAAATTTCTCTGCTACTTCAAATAGGGGCCATACAACCGGTCCCTCTGCCAGAAGTGGGCCTAGGATTTTATTCTCGCCTGTTCCTAGTACCGAAGAAGGGGAACACGTGGAGACCAATTTTGGATTTATCTATCCTCAACACATATCTGGACATTCCCAAGTTCAAAATGTTGACGTTACAACAGCTTTTACCTCTGCTGGGCAAAGATCACTGGATGGTGACTCTGGATCTCAAGGAGGCTTACCTTCATGTTCCTATCAGGCTCAGTTGCAGGAAGTATCTGCGTTTTCGGGCTGGGACTTCTCATTATCAGTTCTCTGCATTGCCCTTTGGCTTATCTACTGCGCCCAGAGTGTTCACGAAGGTTCTGGCTCCAGTGATAGCTTTCTTCAG